>NC_136483.1:108301698-108334198 GCF_053919585.1 Euprymna scolopes | reverse complement strand
AACTGATCTTCTAATTAGACCACTGAAACCGTTCAACAAATGGATTCAAAGCTGTACCTCTCACTAATCACCTGCAGAGTTCCCTTCTAGAAGACTGAAAGGTCATTGGACAGAGAACGGTTTTTTTTTTAAGGCAGCTTGGTTCTATCTGAAAAACTACGCTTCATTTTTGGACCTGGAGTCAAGAACAAAGTTCAGAAAGGCACTTTTGATTGCAGGATTACATGCTGATTTCTCTGTCAAAGTTCATAACATGTCAAGTTGGGCATCCCTAAACCCCCTCTCAGAAACACGGATATTGAATATAGATCTGCCTACAATGGTAGCCTTCAAGAACAATGTAAACAAGTTCTTATTGAGCCGTCCCCTTAATTAATCAAATTATACTCAATTTCCACTATTAACGACTACGTTGTTGTCCCCGATAACTACCGTACCATATCTTTGAGTGGCCTTCAGCTATCTATGGGTTACTTAATGCCAAAGTCAAATATAATTCTATAGGTAAGCTAATTATTTATGCTCCCAGAATACACTACTTTTCAAATATATTGCTCATAAAAGGTAACTTCATAGTGAGAGTGGGAACACCATTCTTTGGCATTGGTAATCTTTGTTCTCAAAGATTAGAGAATCTACATAAAATCTAAACGTGTATTCTTATGTAAAATTTACCATGGAAAACAATGGAAGTGTTTCTGAATCTAAAACTGCATGTCTCTGAGGTTAGCATGTTCCGTATAGAAAGACAGGTTAGAGAATCTGCATAAAATCGAAAAGTGTATTCTTATGTAAAATTTTTCCGGGAAGACAATAAGAAGTGTTCCCAAGTGTTCCATGGAGCTATACCTCCTTTTTAGCTTCAGTACTGGTACAGCTTTTGATTCAGACAAAACAGATGAAAAAAAGCCAAATTAAAACAAACCAACATCAAAATCAAAAAGAAGCGACATTTCAACAAACAGAAAAATAAATGAATAAATAATGAAACATTTAAATCAAGACAAACACTCACCATTTTTTTTTTTTTTTTTTTTTTTTTTTTTTTTAATGAAAAATTATTTCTGGCCGAAAATATTAATAAAACAACTTTTATCATTTTATTTTCTTCCAATTTTGGTCCAACTTTTAAGCCAGGCAAAAACCTCAGACCATTTTTTTAAACCCTGACTTTAAATTAACTTTTATTGCTTTTGGTTATTTATTGACTATTTGTTGCCGTTTTTTCACCAACCCTACCCCCTTTGTTTTTTACCTGTTGGAAATTATTGACGATAGTCAATTTATGATTTAATCAATTCGCAATTTAACGTGTCTACTTTTCTCGCCTTCTTATTGGATAAGCACTTCAGCAATATCCGTCTGTTTATCTTATTGGATAAGCACTTCAGTAGTATCCGTCTGTTCACACAAACAGTTGGGAAAAAAAGTCAGTCTTGTTCATCTCAAAAGCTGCATCAAAACTTCAACTATATCCTATTTTGATGAAATTTATATATGTATAAAATTCTCTAAAGAAGACAATGAATTGATCCGAAACCTCAATGCTAATCTATTTCTCGAATATTTACATGCCTCATTGAGACCGAACCCCTTAAAACTTCAAATAAGCATATTCGATTTTAATGAAATTTAAACCTTAAGTATAAAGGTACTAATTCAGAGTTTTCAAACGGTTCAGTTTCCGACTATTAGGCGGCAAAATGAAAGAGTAATAAAAAATAAAGTAGTAAAGTGTTATGCGCATAGTAAATAAATACTTAATAGTGATATTCAATCCCGAACAACGTCGGGTCTTTCGGCTACTAACAATAATAATAAAACTTTGTCAGTTTGATCTCATTTTTCAGATCTTTATCTAAATTAAAAATGGGAGAGTTATTTATGTGTACGACAAATGGCTTCGGCTGATTCTTTATTTGTGATATGTAGGCACGTCATTCGAACAACTTGGATTTGGCATTTTGACTAGGAACAAAGTGTAGTATCTGTTCTGATACTACACTTACCCTTTTCTGTCCTCGGTCAGTGGTGGAGAAATCCTTCATGACTAAGACAATTTAAATTTTTGTTCCTATCCAGAGCGTGGCCTTCGTTATTTTTTAAGACGGTCTTGTCCAGAGTGTCTCTTTTGTTGGGAGCTGGACCCGTGGACCCCCGCCCCCATCACATTAAAAACCGACCCTGTATCTAACTGTCTTCGTGGGGAGACAAGTAAATAGAAACCTGGATTCTTATGTCAAGAAGCAACATATTTTAATTTAGATGGACTTGCATTCTATTTTTATTCGCTACAAATAAAATTGTTTTTATTCTCCAAACTGACAGGCCGAAATTTAAGAGAATCAAATAATTTGTTGATATATTTACTTTTCATTGTCATTTGTGGGGGGGGGGGGGTAAACATTTACTATTTAAAAAAATATATATTATAAAAAACGTCTATAATTTAGAAAAAGTAAACATTCTTTTTTTTTCTTTTAATTTAGGGTAAAATTTTATCTTTTTATGTTTGATTTTTATTTTTATTAATATTCTTAAATTAAAAAAAAAAAAATGTTTATTTGTTAAAGATTTTAGCGTAAAAATAAAAACAGGAGGTATTTGTCGTACCTTAATTTGTTGTGCAGAAATGGTAAAACAGGAAAAAAAAGGGTCTTTTTCAAGAATAAATTGATAGAGTAAAATTCAAATCAGTCATTTTTTTTTAGATGTGGAGACGCTTCAGTTTGAAATACCATTTCCTTAATTTCCTTCGCTGAGAGCGTAGAACAAATGAAAACATCTTGATAAGTCATTCTCAGACGTTCCCGTTCACGCACACAGATGATTATCCGTCTACTTAAGTTGAACCTATTTACTATGCCTCCCCACGGGACAGAGTTAGACACCAGGGTCGTTAAGCCTATCCGTTGTTTTTTTTTTTTTTTTTTTTTTTTTACATGTTTCAATGGAAGCCTTATACACTTTACACTACGTTAAACAATTTCATATGCACAATCGAAATTCAAATCGCGGGGTTATATCAAGTGTAGTATCTGTTCTGATCAGTCTCAGGCGGTCATCCTCCCAGGCATTACTTTTTTCTTCAGGAGGAAGAGGGTTTTTTTTTTTTTTTCTATTGCTTTATCGTTTGATGCCCTATTGCTTATCGTTTGATGAGTTCATTGATCATGAAAAAAATGTTCAACCATTCTAAATGCCTCCCCTTCCGTAATCAGTCCCCCTCCTCACAAAGGGGAGGGGGCTAAATTCCCCCACAGTGAACCGACCTCTGAGTCGGATTCATTCACCGTGGGAAGAGAAAGGTAAATAAAGTTAAAATTTAAAATTAGTCACCATTGAATTTCGTCCCCAGTCTTTAAATCTGCCGCTTTGTGAAAAAAATAAGTGAGTGGGTGGGAAAAACCAACGATTCAAGATGGTTGCTACCAGCATTTCATTTCTTTTAGAGTCTTGGAAACTAGATACAATGTTTATTTTTTATTTTTATATCTTTTTTTATAACCTAAAACTTTAAACGTATTATTGTTATTATCTTTATGGCAATAAAATCCGGTGACTACTTCTCGTGCGTGTGTACGCGTGCAGGTTTCTCGTCTCTACGTGACTTACAATATTTTTTTTTGTACTTACTAGTAATCGAATATTTATCCAAATAAAGAAATTGCAATACCCTAAATGAAACTTTAAAATTCTTCTTTTTTTTTTAATTTAATTACGAAATTTTAATTAAATACACTAGAACGCCTGTCATTTTTCGACAACAAGTGAGCTTTTACATTTTTTTTTTTTTTTCACGTATGAATTACTGTGTAACCATTGGGATTTTGAAAGGAAATTGGAACGATTTAAGCTATTGAATCGAAAGTCATATTTGGCTTAGCAAATAATCATGTATTAAAATAGTGAAACTTTACACCCAATAATTGTATGGATTAAAACATTATTTTAAGAAAATTTATGTTATCAAAGAGTAGATCTTTTAACAAAGCAAAACTTATCAAGATAAGGAAATCTCAACACTATCAAACACACGCACAACGCACACACACACACACAAACTTTAATGACCAAATGATACCATAATTAAAATTTAACTTTCAGAATCCTATTAAAATAATGTAGTAAAAACAAGCGCATAAAAGGGGTGGGACAAAATGAAAGTAAACACTTCCGGGCAACGCCAGGTACAGCGCGCGACATTCATTAATCGAATAGAAATAAAAAATGCACTATACAAATAAAATACAACGAACATTTAAAAATTCTATTAGAAAAAAAAATTAAATCCACCAGAATGCCTTTTGTTTCTCCGTAAACAAGTAAGCCATTTCAAGTTTTTGTTAAATGAAAAAAAAAAAAATGAACTATTTTGCGACACTTGCCAATTTGGAACCATTTAAACTGTCGAATAAAAAGTAATTTCTAGCTTTGCATATTTCTTGGTAATTTTTTTTTTTTTTTTTAGAGAAACAAAACAAAAAAAAAACGTATTTGGCAGTAGTTACAAAGAGAAACTAGTTTTTAAACCTGCGGCGGCAAAAATAGGAAACTGATCTTTAAAATTGCTTTCATGAGCAAATGCGCGTATTCAATTGCCAATGAATTAAGCGTTTATGCTGTAAAAGCGGCTAAAGAGGAGAGAGCTTTTATTTCTTTTCTTTACATAAAAAGGATCTTTATCTAAGTGATACTAACATTTTATTTTAATATTAAATGTTCCAATAAATTTGTTTCGAAGAATCTCTACCCAGTATGACTAGAAATTTCTTAACCTTTCTTTTGTTTTTATTTATTTAATAAAATCTTTGATGATCTACAGAATTTGAAATGAGAGAGAGAGAGAGAAGAGAAAGAGAAAGAGAAAGAGAGAGAGAGAGAAGAGAAAGAGAAAGAGAAGAGAAAGAGAAGGAGAAGAGAAAGAGAAGGAGAAGAGAAAGAGAAAGAGAAGAGAAAGAGAAAGAGAAGAGAAAGAGAAAGAGAAGAGAAAGAGAGAGAGAAGAGAAAGAGAGAGAGAAGAGAAAGAGAAAGAGAAGAGAAAGAGAAAGAGAGAGGAAAGAGAAAGAGAGAGAGAGAGAGAGAGAAAGAGAAAGAGAAAGAGAGAGAGAGAAAGAGAAAGAGAAAGAGAGAGAGAGAAAGAGAAAGAGAGAGAGAGAAAGAGAAAGAGAGAGAGAGAAAGAGAGAGTAGAGAAAGAGAGAGAGAGAGAAAGAGAGAGAGAGAGAAAGAGAGAGAGAGAAGAGAAAGAGAGGAAGAGAAAGAGAGGAAGAGAAAGAGAAGAGAAAGAGAAAGAGAAGAGAAAGAGAGCGAGAGAAAGAGAGCGAGAAGAGAAAGAGAGCGAGAGAAAGAGAGCGAGAGAGAGAAGAGAAAGAGAGCGAGAGAGAGAAGAGAAAGAGAGAGAAGAGAAAGAGAGCGAGAGAAAGAAGAGAAAGAGAGCGAGAGAGAGAAGAGAAAGAGAGCGAGAGAGAGAAGAGAAAGAGAGCGAGAGAGAGAAGAGAAAGAGAGCGAGAGAGAGAAGAGAAAGAGAAGAGAAAGAGAAAGAGAAGAGAAAGAGAGAGAGAAGAGAAAGAGAGCGAGAGAAAGAGAGCGAGAGAGAGAAGAGAAAGAGAGCGAGAGAGAGAAGAGAAAGAGAGAGAAGAGAAAGAGAGCGAGAGAAAGAAGAGAAAGAGAGCGAGAGAGAGAAGAGAAAGAGAGCGAGAGAGAGAAGAGAAAGAGAGCGAGAGAGAGAAGAGAAAGAGAGCGAGAGAGAGAAGAGAAAGAGAAGAGAAAGAGAAAGAGAAGAGAAAGAGAGAGAGAAGAGAAAGAGAGAGAGAAGAGAAAGAGAGAGAGAAGAGAAAGAGAGAGAGAAGAGAAAGAGAGAAGAGAAAGAGAGAGAGAAGAGAAAGAGAGAGAGAAGAGAAAGAGAGAGAGAAGAGAAAGAGAGAGAGAAGAGAAAGAGAGAAGAGAAAGAGAGAGAGAAGAGAAAGAGAGAGAGAAGAGAAAGAGAGAGAGAAGAGAAAGAGAGAGAGAAGAGAAAGAGAGAGAGAAGAGAAAGAGAGAGAGAAGAGAAAGAGAGAGAGAAGAGTAAAAGGGAGGGAGAGAAGAGTAAAAGGGAGGGAGAGAAGATGTAAAAGGGAGGGAGAGAAGAGTAAAAGGGAGAGAAGAGTAAAAGGGAGAGAAGAGTAAAAGGGAGAGAAGAGTAAAAGGGAGAGAAGAGTAAAAGGGAGAGAAGAGTAAAAGGGAGAGAAGAGTAAAAGGGAGAGAAGAGTAAAAGGGAGAGAAGAGTAAAAGGGAGAGAAGAGTAAAAGGGAGAGAAGAGTAAAAGGGAGAGAAGAGTAAAAGGGAGAGAAGAGTAAAAGGGAGAGAAGAGTAAAAGGGAGAGAAGAGTAAAAGGGAGAGAAGAGTAAAAGAGAGAGAAGAGAAAAAAGAGAAACGAAAAAAGAGAAACGAAAAAAGAGAAACGAAAAAAGAGAAACGAAAAAAGAGAAACGAAAAAAGAGAAACGAAAAAAGAGAAACGAAAAAAGAGAAACGAAAAAAGAGAAACGAAAAAAGAGAAACGAAAAAAGAGAAACGAAAAAAGAGAAACGAAAGAGAAAAGAAAAAGAGAAGAGAAAAAGAAAAGAGAAAAAGGAAAGAGAAAAGAGAAAAGAGAAAAGAAAAAAAAAAGAAAAGAAAAAAGAAAAAAGAAAAGAGAAAAGAGAAAAGAAAAAGAGAAAAGAAAGAGAAAAGAAAAAGAGAAAAGAAAGAGAAAAGAAAAAGAGAAAAGAAAGAGAAAAGAAAAAGAGAAAAGAAAAAGAGAAAAGAAAAAGAGAAAAGAAAAAGAAACACACAAAAGAGAAGAAAAAGGAACCAAATAAAAATAAGGGCAATTTAGTGAAACCCCTACAACGATTTATAAAGATAGATTATCCACAGCTTTACAGTTTGTTTTAAAATGTCGATCTTTTAATGGAAGTAGAATTTAAGTGGGAGGAAATAAAATAGGTGAAGTTTGGGAGTGAATAGTATCATTTCAAGATTAAAAAAAAAAAAAAAGCAATTGAGGAAGTTAAGATCCAAATGAAATTAGCCAGTGGGCATTGTAGAAGATTGTAATTACCAAAAATTAAAGACAGAATTCACTAACTCAACAAGCTATGAAACTACCAAGAATTATGTCTGCCATGCTCAAGCAGGGAGCATGTACACATACTCGACTCCCTTTTGTACCAACCTTCCGTCAAATTCTATTAAATGTAATCTAACATCAAATTTTAATCCTAAGCTTATGTTTGAAGAACAAAATCAGATTCTGATGAGAAAATAACTCCATCCCTTAGAATGCCCCTCGGCTGCACAAGTCCAAACCATCATTTTAACTCGACCTAGGATCACAGAAAACACCATATTTTTTTCTCTCCTCGTCAATATTGTTAATCACGTAACACCAACAGTACCAACTGTTCAAAATTGATGCGAGCCATCACCTCATTGACATGTTTAACCATTTCTTCTTCAGCGTTGTTATACAGTACGGAAAATCAAGAATGTCGAATATGCTTTAACTGAAAAGTAAGTCATCGAGAGATAACACATTCCAGACCAAACGTTTGGTTAGAGAGTATTCAAGGTTGCAGAGATAACCTGAAACCCAACTCTTAATTGGATCTCCTCTCCTGACCATCCCAGCTACTCTCCAAATTAGTCTGAAGCAGAACATGCTACTAATTCCTGGAAGTGTATCTTTCTATACCATGAAAGATCATTGCACCGAGGAAGTTTTCTGAATGCGTTTCAGCACTCGGCAAAGAACTGTGCCGAGGATGAGGTCTGAAAAGATACACTCTATCAATGTTTGATTCAGAAAATCTAGTCTCAGCATTTGGAGGACTTGCCAAGTAAGACATCCTCAAGACCCCTCTCCCTGAAACACACACACAATTCTATGTGACTATCTTCTGGAGGTTGAAGGTTCAATCTTTACTACAGGTGATAACTAATATTAATAAAATTCTACTGAGCCATAGCCGACTGAAGAGAACAATCTACTGCCATTGATTAAATAAAGGGTTCATTTGGAAATTCTCTATAGGTTCCAAAGTTTGGCAACATGCATTTGAGGGTCAGAGGTTGCACGGAACAAAAAGTTGTCAACATAAAACCCAAGATAATCAGTCAGAATAATTCAGATAAGATTTGTAACTTTCAATAGTAGAACTTGTTTTCAACTTATTGAAGGACAGATCACATTTATGGACCTAACCTATAACTGCCCTTCGTGATCCTAAATAGAATCAAAGAATTCTGTGAAAATTTTAACCCTGGTTGAAACTAATTTGAACTATTAATATACAGATTGCTATAGCACATTAACATTGATTCTTATATACATAGTAGACAGACACACAATCATAGGGTGTTTGGGATAAATTTGATGATAAAAGAATTTTTTTTCATTTGGAACCATTTGAATATTTAATAGTGGTAAAATGCAATGGATAACTGTTTCTATATTGTATTAATGGGTTTGGGAGATGGAAACCATAAAGCAATGGAATATTGGAAAAGTGACTTCAATCCTAATGATTTGTGCTGGAGATGTGGAGACAGTGGTTAGCAGGAAGGATCATAGCAAACATTTTGACAGTATTTGCACAACAAAATTTACTGAAAAGCTACAAATAAAGGCATAGCAATAGCCTAGCAAGGCAATGCGGACCTTAACGAGAGAGTTGAGCATCTGAGTTAAAGCAGTGATTTTCAACAAATGAGGATCTTCACTACTCTTCATACAAAAGCCACATAGGTTAGCTTCTCACCACCAAAGCCCAAGGATCAACCTTACGAAACTCCTAAAAAATAACAACCAACACCAAATCTAGCCAGGAATGTTCTGGTTTGTTTTAGACGCAAACTTCTGCAAGAACCAACTGCACAACATGTAGAAAAGGTTGCTCATCTAGAGTTTGCATAAAGTCCCACATATGATAATCAAGTCCCCTCACTATGATTTTTAAGAGTATTTTTAGTGAAGACTATGTCATGACATTCCATGTCTTTGTAAAGGGACTCAATTTAAATAGCTATATTGAGTTGCTATCCACTGTTGTCAAGCACTGAGAGAGGAGATGGTGGCTGCAGGAAGGCTATACGTGTGGCAGCAAGATTCAGCTCAGTGTCACACTTCCAGAAAAATCCAGAAGTAGATGTTTGAGAACATTCACAACTTCAGCCTCAGCATCTACCTCCCACCCCGATGGACTATTATGTGTGGGGCACAGTTGAGAAAAATACCAACTATTACCAAGAAAAGCTGATTACCAGGATCAAACTTGTGCTCAGGTGTCTTTTATACTACACTGTGAAGGCCACGCCTTAAATCTGTGGTAGAGGCTTAATTGTTTTTTGTTTTTTTGAGCAAGCTGTACTCTGCAAACAAATCTTTAAGAGATGCATTTTGATAACACATTATTGGTGAAGATATAACATTTTGTCTTTCCTTTTCAAAATGTATCAAATTTATACGAAAAATACACAGAGTGGAATTTAAAATAAAGTTAATCTTTATCCTACAATACCTTTCATAACAAAAGTGAAATATAAAAATGTTTTATTAGTCAGATCAGTTTTGTTATTAGAAAAAAGATATTTTTTTTTAATCTATTTCTTTGATTTTTATATTTTATCTAACTCACAATTCGATTTTCTTTTTTATAGATACACTAGCAAATACTTATTTGAATATATTTTAATTCATGCAAATTTTGTATTTACTATTACGGAGCCAATTCTCTATTCAATATTATATTGGACCTAATATACAATAGTGATTTCAAAAAGTTTTAAAAAATAAAAATCTTGGGTGCCATCAGCTAGAGTCAAAACCAAAACATTTAGCGCTCCAGCTGCATCCCCTACTGATGTAGCTATCGAGAGATAGGCAAGAAAGATTTAATATTAAACAGCTTGAAGAAACGAATTGAATTTGGGCATGTGCAGAAAGAAACAGAAATGTTGGCAAGTTGAAATGAACATTTTGCATTTCAATTTGCCAATATATTTCTGTACATTTTATTCATCCATCCAAACAAAGATTTTACTCGTTATAAACCATCCTTGGAGTATGGTCACTATTTCCTGTTCATTTCAGTGTAATGTGACCATTAGTTTAAAAGTTTATCGGTTGAATATTTACAGACACAGATATTCACCCACCGTTTTATTTATATAGAAAAGATGGAAGGCCACTTAACTCTACTTCTGATGTACTCTTACTCAACCCATTGACATCAGTAGGATACAGTTTTCCATAAACAGCTTTAGTATTACTCCTTATCCTCTCATCTTCACATTTTATATAGATGTCATCTTCATCTTTCTTTGCTGAGTGTTACCAACTTCACTATACAATTTAGTGACCAAACTACCAAAAAACGTTGTTTTTTGTTTTTTTTAATTTTTTTGATATCAAAAACAAAATAAAAATATATTAATCTTTACTTTATTTGATGGTAAGATGAATGGATATACAGACTGAAGAACGAAATTAGGTAACTTACAACTCATAATTGTTGAACTTTTTCTTTTGGATTGGGGGTGAGAGAGCAATAATTCAATAATTACATGTTCCAAGTTACCCAAATTTGTTTTCCGTATATTTAATTGGATAAACTTACCATCTTTCTTTTCTTTGTTTATATTGAATACTAGCAGGCTGCCTGACGTTGCCCGGTTATAAAATATGCACAAATATTATATTTGAATTCATACAGAAACTAAAACATGTGCATGCTAGTATTATGTTTTTTCTAAACGGTTCACTTTTTGTAAAAAAAAAAAAAAAAAAAAAAAAAAAATGAGATCAAAACCTAAAGACAGCGAATCAAGTACAATAACCAATAGACCAACTTGACACGATCTTTAAACAGTGTTTTCAAACCTGCTTATTCTTAGTATAAGGAATCTGTCATGTGAACCATTCCCGCATGCACATCTGTGAAACAGTTACCAAACAGATAAAAATCCGATGAACCCCAAGTACCAATTTTTCAATTATCACGCCTTATCAGCCCTTTTTTCCGGATAAAAACTGATTAAAAAGTTTTCCACATGTCTGAATACCTTATATACCAAATTTCAAGTCTGTAGATCAAAAATCCATTGAGTATATAAATTGAGACGTGTCCTCACACTCACATTCTCACTTGTATAGATACATAGATTATATTCAATAAATCGGTCAATTCTTTGCATTGTCATGCAAAAATGAACACAAACACAAACTTATTCATTTGTTGTTGAATGTTTAAGGATTCATTTCAACATGATTTTTAAGTTTTCCTTTATGGCATAACAGTTTCTGCCTTCAGCTGGTTATCATAAGGTTGCTGGTTGTTGCCCATCACTAGTCAATTGTTTTATTTTGTCTTTACCATTTCATAGTCAAACAACATTTACATGACCTACACATAATTTAAATAAACCTCACTTTAAGACCCTATTTTAAAAAAAAATTTAAAAAAAAAAAAAAAGTTTAATTACAAAAAATAATTTAATCCACAAGCATGCATGTTGGTTTCTTCAAGTCAGATATTTTAATAAATTACTATGCGAAAGTCAATTTTTTTTTGCTATGAACAATTGTTAATTCCACATTAAATGTCTTAATCAAAAAATTAAAATTTATCAGAATGCATTTTTGGTTTCTTTATGTCTATTTTTTATAAATTTAAAATTCTTTGTTATTCTATAAATATTAATTTTTTTACAAGTTTGGAAGCCGTTTAATAAATATATATTACTATAAAATTACCTTATCAAATCTGTTGCTATGGTCACTGGTAAAATGGTTGAATCAGTTAACTGCTCTAAAAAGTACCTCACCCTTGATGCAATCCTTGATCTGTATAAGAGCCAGATATGTCCTAAAATCATATATGAGGAAGTGTTATGCTGAGCACTCTTTCTTGCCTTGACATAGTAAAAAGCAGACAAATACAGAAGATGATCTCTTCTCCTCAGCTTCTTTCATACAGAAGAGATGTTGCCAACCTTTCTCTATTGTATTGTTGTGCTATACTAAGCTCCAATTCCTGGTCCCCTTTCCTCTGTTAAACATCCACAGCAAAACCTTGCCTAGATACAACAGATTTTCTTCTGTTTGTACAAAAAAAAAAAATTGAACTTCCATGAACAAAGTTTCTTTCCTAGAACCATGATGGTCATTTTCAAGTCTAATGTAGACAAATACGGTTTTCTTGGATAATTAATTCTTGTGAAGTAATCTTCTGCTCATTCCTTCCAATCACTTCATGGTGTCAATCATTGTCCAACTAACAATCTCTTTAACCTTTATCCTTGAATGGCTCCTAAGTCTTGATAAGCCACTACCAAAATTCTTTTTTATTACATTACATTTGAAAATTCATTGACTGATGTGTATGTATGTATATATATATATACACGCAAGACATTTTTATTAAATAACAAGTCCATTTCTATACCAGTCTTCTTATTTGCCATATGCAAGTAGAAAGGTTTATGTTCTTAAATTAGATGACAACACTGAAGAGAGTTACTCTTTCTCTATATGCTCTCAGAGACATTAAGAAATATTAGAAAGTGGTGGAGTCAACATATATAGAAAAGAGAGAGAGAGGTGCGATGATATATATGCGTGTGTGCATGCACATGCATAAGGTGCTTTTTAGTATAGAAGAAATTACCAGTGTTCAATTAAATATGTAAGAGCATGTCCTTTTTTTTTTTTTTTTAATTTCAAATAATATTATTCATTAATTTGCCCATCAACATTTGCAGCTTCACTTTAACAGTAGAAACTTGGCGCATAGAGCTAAAGATACCAAGAGTTTCCAGTGTTTCATATAGAGATATATATACCAAAATGTGTAAATATTTCATAAATTATTAAGTTCATTTTAATAATAAATTGGAAAAGGCAAAGTAAATCAAGAAGATTAGATAATAAATCTTTTTTTTTTTAAAAGCTAAGATTTTTTACAAAGATATTTTGTTTTCTTTCCAGAAGTTATTGCAGCCAACAAAATGTTTTATTCGAGACAGCTGAACGAGTGTGCACATACACTAAGGTGCTTTAACCTGCAAGTTAAAGTTAGAGCACATATTGTCTTCTTTAGTAATTATTTTCCCTATCAACTGTACATTTTTCATGTTTGGGTAGACTAACTTGGGTAAATATAAACTTATTTTCTCACATTGAGCCTAATCTATAATATAAATATCATCTGTCTGTTTAAATGCATGTATGTATGTTTGTATGTCTGCGTAAAACTTTCAGCAGAGATGCCGATTTTCATGAGATCAAGATCGGTATCGTTTTGAAACTCGATCCTGCCTTCGGCAGACAAACATGGAAAAATTGGTGAAAAATATTAATTCCTTCACCCTCAACTGAGCACTTTTCTACAAGGAGGGGGGGGTGCTTTTTTCACCGATATTTTCAAAAGTCATCCCCTCTTTTCCTTTGACTAGCCTTAATTTAAACCTTTGCCACTTCTGGTTTGGCGATGGACGCAATGGCAAAGGCGTCACTTTTTTTTTTCACCTTCGCGGTATGGGTTCGAGCCTGCCTGCCTGTCTACTACCACTTTTTTTTTTTTTTTTTTTTGCTCAACACACACCTCCAAACACCCGGGCAATGCCAGTCACCCAGGCTAGTAAAAAATTTTTAAAAAACATAACTTAGCAACAATATTAGAAATGTAGAGTAATAGATTTTGTTAAAGTTATTAACTATGTTAAGTTTCTGTATTTTTGAGTAATCCAAATCATACAACTATGTTCAAGTCTGTCTGAGGAACAGTCCTGTCAATTTTAGTCTTGAAACTTGAAATATAGGGGTTTTTAGACCTGTGGAACAAATTCAATTTGATTTTTAATCAGTAAAAATAGCTGCTAAGGGATAACTTTTTAAATTTGGAACTTGGCTGGTATAAGTCGAGTTCAAGTGGTCTTCTATGCATGTGCAAACATATTTATAATTCATGTTATTTTCAAGTTTTTATATGCCTAAGGACATAGTACAGATGGTAACAAATAAGGATAGAGAGCTATACGTTTTGGTTTCGATTCTAGCTGATGGCACCCAAGTCATTTTTTTTTTTTTAATTTTGAAATCATTACTATATATTGGGTACATTTTTAATAATCAATAGAGTATTAGCTTTATAATAATAAATACAAAATTTGCATGAATTAAAATATATTTAAGTGTATTTCACGACCGAGTAATTGCTGGGCAGCCCACTAGCTTTTGTAAAGTAGCAATCACCAAATATTCACTCCTAAACTAATTAACTGATCATTACAAATTTTGCAATGGTTGCTAGGCTATATTTTGCTTAATTTTATTTTATGCAAAGAGAGTGTGAAAGTCCTTCATGAAAATTCAAATACCTCAGATTTTTTGTAAAATTTTAATAGGCATTAATTATTATTCCCCAAACTTCAGTTTCTTTGGAATGTTTTAAAGGGTTTTTAATGGCCATAATATGAGCACAACTGTGGTCATTGTAAATTTTCTTTTTTTTCTTTTACATAGATCACTGCACAACTTACCATTTGAAAGTTTAAATAATTCAAATTTGTATTGAATTTTATCCATAGTCATTAAACATAAAGTAAGCTAAATTCTCTGAATTTAAATTTCTTCTTAAATTTCTTCTTCATTTTGAAACATTTTCTAGATTCCAAATCATTTCATGGATTTTGATCAAAACTGAAATAACGATTTTAGACATATGGTTTAGTGTCATATCTTGATTTTTATCAAAGGTTATAAATTTCTTCTGACAGGTTAAGGGAAGAATAGATTTATTGCTTGATAAAATAATTAAGTGAATGATTTTTTGCTACAAAACAGTTGTCATCAAGAATTGTAAATGTCAATGTAATCAAAGGAATAAATTGTAAGATGTCAACATCATGAAATTTAGAATATAAACGTTTGTCATTTGTTTATTATAGTCTGTATTTACATGGAGCTTCATAAATTAATTAGTGAATAAAAAGTGAAATACAATTGAAAAAAAACATTTCCGCAGAAATATATATATATATGCATACTCGCAGATGTATCTGGCATTGACTGATATTAAACGTAATGTTAAATTCCTTAAAAAAAAAATTTTTAATGGAAAAATGAGACGTGCATGCAAGTATTGTAAAACAATACTTGCATGCACGTCTCATTTTTCTAAACAGTTAACTTCTTGTAAAATAAAAAAATATTACTCAAGCTGAGATCGAAACCAAGGCAGTGAGTAAAGTACAATAACCATTAGGCCAGCTTTAGAGTATTTTCAAACCCCCTTATTCTTAATATAAAGGAAGATGTCATGTGCACATGTGCAGTCGTGAAAGTTGACAAACAGATAAAAATCTGATGACCCCTCCACAAGTAGCAATTTTGACCTTTTAGCAACCCTTTGTTTCCAGATAAGAACAGATGAAAAAGTTTTTCACATGTCTGAATACCTTATATACCAAATTTTAAGTCTGTAGATATTCATTGAGTATATAGGTTGAGAGTTGTCCTCACACATTCTCACTTTTACAGATATATAGTCTTTAATTAGAAATCTTCTTTACTTTCATTTTTGTTTAAATTTATTTTTATTTTTCTTCTCTTTAACTATGCAGGGTTTGAAGGAGAGGGGGGCATTTTTTTTTCCTTCTAATGTGAGGTTTTAATTATTACTTCATCGTTTTATCATTAAATTGATTAATTTATTGTTATAGAACAATATCTAATTTTGTTATGGCAATATTGTTTTAATCCATATATACATTTATTAGATGTAGCTTCCAAAGCTTTTTAAGCAATTTTAAAAACGAAAGATATTAAAATGGTTAAATTAACTTATGAAATAAACGAAATGCATTCTGATGGATTTAATTTAGAAATTGTTTAAGATTTTTGTTTCAATACTGTACATTATAATATACTGCATTTTTTTTTTTAAATTTTAATAAAGGTGTTAGTGCAGAATAGTCAACTAAGAATTTCAGTATCTTACGGGTATTTCTAAGTCGTGAGCTACCTGAACACACACACATATATATATTGACGCCCAAAAGAAAGTCTGCATTTGTCATATTTTCAAAAACCGCAAATTTAAGCTAAATTGAATGTAACTGTTTAAACAACCTGAACCTCATTTGATCAGCATTTTATTCCTCAATAATTTTACCTGTTCATATTTGACTTTTAAGCAAAACCAACTTAACATATCTACCTTTTAGGTAACAAAGCATCTCTGATCGTAACTGCTGTTGTTCCAGGTTATGCAACGTAACATTTAGTTCGTATGCCTCGATTTTCTCTTAGTGATCATCAAGAGCTCATTAATCTCCACCTTTCTGGTTTATCCAATCGAGAAATCAGCTGCAGATTAAAATGTGATGACAAAACGGTATGAACGACTGTGCAAAAGCACTAAAATACTGGAAGTGTTCAAGACGTCCCTAAATCTTGTTGTTCTAGAGTTACTTCCTACAGGGAAGACAATGCTAATCCATCGCCTCAGAAACAGTTCCACAAATCCAACAACAGTTTGATCTTGAAAGTGCTTTTTTCTACAGTTAAGAACAGATGGAAGGAATTTAATTTGATGCAAGCTAATGATTTCTGTAAAGGACATAAAGCGCCGTCTGGACTTTGTCAGATGCAATGAAAATCATGACTCTTCATATTGGTTGAAAGTGATTTTAAGAGACGAAAGCAAGTTCAATAGGGTAGGCAGTACATCCATCAAAAGATGGATGAAGAATTTAATTCTAGGTGCATAGTTTCAATGCTGCAAGGTGGTGGAGGTTCAGTTTTGATGTGGGGGATTATTAGTGCCAATAATCCAGAGCCTATAGTTCGCTTGCAAGGTCGAATTAATTCAATCAACTACATTAATATGTTGACTTAGCATTTTCTATCCTACTTCGGTTGGAATTTAGATGATAATCCCATCTTCATGCAGGATAATGCTCCTATTCACACAGCTGGCAATGTCAAAAGGTTCCTTGAAGAGGATGATATTCAGTGTTTAGATTAGCCTGCACAATCTCCAGACTTCAATCCTATCGAAAACGTATGGCATTACATCAAGCAACAGTTATGCAATGACAAAATTTCAAATCTGGAAGAACTTTGGACAAAAATTAAAGAGAAGCGGGGTGCTCTTTTATCAGAGTATTGCCGCAGACTAATTCAAAGAATACCCAAAAGATTGCATGCTGTCAAATTGCAGAAGGGCTGTGCTCTTGAATATTAACTAGTCCCTTGTATTCTTGTTGTATTTGTGTTGCAATAATGTTCTAAAGTTAAATTTTAATAACAATTTTCCATTTTGCAGAGTTTTATTTTTTTTTGCGATCTGAATTTGAAATTAATCTTTTTAAATTGACGTGGACACTAGGATACTTCAATTGAAAGTCAAATAAGAACAGGTAAAATTATAGAGGAGTAAAAGGCAAATCAAATGAGGTATAGGTTGTTTAAACAGTTACATTCAATTTAGCTTAAATTTGCGGTTTTTGAAAAGATGACAAGTGTGGACTTTCTTTTTGGTGCCACTGTATATATATTGCCAACAATTGCTGAAAAAAAAAAAAAAAAAAGGCAAGGTATTCAATTGTTCTTTGATATTATTGTAAATCAGCAACCTCAGTTACCCCCCCCCCCACCTCTAAATAAGATTCTACTTTTTTAAA
This sequence comes from Euprymna scolopes, assembly GCF_053919585.1. Taxonomy (NCBI): domain Eukaryota; kingdom Metazoa; phylum Mollusca; class Cephalopoda; order Sepiida; family Sepiolidae; genus Euprymna; species Euprymna scolopes. The sequence continues at coordinate 108,316,492 of NC_136483.1, read as the reverse complement.
GACATTTGAACACTTTGAAACACTTGGCGAGAAAAATTTTAGAATTCAGAGTGGGAGATCAGTTTCACATCCCATTTCCTTGCTATTCTAACGTTTTAATGTAGTTAGCCTCATTTTTTTGCTATGGGAGATAAATGCTATGCGTCATGTTGGGAATACAGGGGCTACTTTTTTTTAGGCGATTACATGTGGCTTTACAACCTTGCCCAATGATGGTTAGTGATAAAAAATGTAATTGTTCTAAAAAGTTATAATGACCCGGAAATAGGGAAATCATTTTACGTGAATTTAATATACGAAACTGATCCCCCACTCTACATAATAAAAGAAACCTTTCATATTTAAATTTCCCTACCACTTTTTTGCCATCTTCTAAGATGGCAAAAAAGTAGGAGGCGATTTAGTCAAAATAGGGGTACCAACAGACCATGTTATTTTATTTATTTTATTTTTTTGATAGAATTTTCAAATTAAATTCAAATTTTATTAAATATTTGTTTAATAAATTGTTCGATAAAAGTAAAGAATAGTTTGAAAGCCTTCCCTCCCCATGTTAAGAATGGAGTCCTAACATTATTTCTGCACGATCCGTATTCTGCATTAGTGCCGAAACAGGTTTATGTTTATCAGATAAACGGATAGAAATCGAATATCTACAAAGGTAAATTGGCAAAAAGATTAAGAGTTCTAAATATTTGTCGTCACAATTTATTATCTGCGTGTCTCGGCAGATCCATAATTTGTCGACGGAACTAGAGAATCTCCGTTAAATTCTTAAGACCTATTTTTACATTTGTACCTAAGAAAAGGATACTTATGCACTTTTGTTATCGTGCTGAAATAACATTTAGAAAGCCATTCTTAACATGAGGGGGGGAGGGTGTACTGTTTTCTAATTATTCTCTACTTTCATTTAAAAATTTGGTGAAAGTGCACTGGGAGACCATCCGGAGACCTACCTTTAAGAAGTTGATTACGGGAGGTTGAAAACCCCGCATTAAAGAACGGCTTTCGGAATACCCCCCCCCACAACTTCCAAATGTTAAAAACGGCTTTCGGAATATAAAAGATATCGCAAATCTTAAAAAATACTATTTAAAAAAAAACAAAAAAACAGTGCGGTAACAAAAGTGCATAAGCACAAAAGAAAAAATAAATAAATAAATAAAAGTCAGTAATTTCAACATACAGATACGGTTTTCTTATAATTTGTATTACCATTATATTTGTCGACATTTCTAGATATGTATGCTTATACGGAAAAGCTAAATGCATTTTATTAGCAATCAATCAATATATATATATATATATATATATATATATATATATATATATATATATACTTTTTCCTTTAATGTTTGAACGACCACAACTTAAAAGTATGACAAGATTTTCAAAAGTTCCTATTTACTTGCCTTCCCACGACCGCAGAGTTAGACATAAGGTCGGTTTTTAATGTGGGGAAAATCCAGCTCCCAAATAGAGGCACATTGGATAGGAACAAAAATTAAAATTGCCTCAATCTAGAAGGATTTCTTCTTCACCGATCGAGATCAGAAAAGGTGAACGGATACTACACTTTGATCCGAGCCAAGATTTTCAAGAGTTATCTTTATTATATAAAGTCGTAATTCTGTGTGTGAGGGTCTGGTTAAAAGTCAAAAATTACATAATATACACTTGCAAACCTTACATCATCGAACCCTGTGCAGTCCAGATCTGGCCATTGTTAAAATAAATAAATAAACGTAATGTCACCAGGGATCAAATTAGTGCATGGAAGGGGGCTCAAAGAAAAACTACTTTTTTCTCTCATTCTTGCTGGCAGTTGTTTGTAAAACAACACTGAAACTAGATTGGTGTTTTTGTTGCTTTCTTTGTATTAATTGCCTGAGAGAGAAAGAAAGAGACAAAGTAGAAGGTAGAGAAGTTTTAGAAGTTAAATATGTTACTTTTATTTATTTATTTGTAACTATTGTTCTCCGTGCTACCGGGCAACGCAGGGTAGACCTACTAGTATCTACTAAGAAAGTGAAAAAAAAAAATGACATTAACACTACTAATACGACACAAAACTGTACTATTATTTTTTTTTAAATATATACATATTAAAAAAGCAAACCAAATGACTCGTTATTTAAACAAGGTCATCAGAAAAATCTATTAACAATAGCAAAAAAAAAAAAAAAAAAGACATGATGGCATCTATTTTGCTAAACATTTCATAAAAATCATAAATTTTAAAATAAAATAAATTAAAAAAAAAACAACCAAAATTGACCTTAACGCAAGTCCACACCTTAAAAACACTAGAAAGATGTAAGGGCGACCATATAATGGGGGACTCGTTGACGTTTACAAACATGTAGTAAAACGGTCCCCGACTTTACAGTCAAGTAAAATTGACAAGCGAATTTTTTAAGAGACTGGTAAAAGAAGCACTTTAGATGTCGTTAATTATACGAGGTATTAAAATGCAACTTACACGACCATACCGTAGGCTCCCTCGCCAATGTACGCGAGGCGAGTGTAGCGAGGTCCGACCTCGAAAGTCTGTCCGTGAACGACTTCGGCCGAAGGGTTACCGTTTCCTCCGGCTGCCATTTTTGTTGTGTTAGGAGAGCTTAACAGTTTCCCCCACTGTGGATGAGCCGAGGCGAGTCATGTGACTTGCTGACGTCAGCAAGGCGAGAGAAAATACGACGACGGATCAGGCAATATACGAAGACAGAGGGGGAGGAAAGATAAAGAAAAAGAGGAGAAGGACGACAAATAGAGGAGGAGGAGGAGGAGGAGAAGAAGAAGAAGAAGAAGAAGAAGAAGAAGAAGAAGAAGAAGACAATATAGAGGAGAAAAAGAAGACAGATAAGGTAAAAGAGAGAAGGGAGTTAAAAAAGAAAAGGAAGGAGCAAGAAGGAGAAAAAGAAGGGCAAGGTTACTATGACTGATGATTTTACATAGAAATTAAAAAATAACTATACGAGTTTTGACTTATTTCTATTTACTCGCTTCCCCACGAGGGCGAAGTTAGACAAAAGTTCAGTTCTTAATATGGCTACAAATACAGCTACCCTAAAATGTACCCTCTGGGTGTGATGAAAACAAAAATAGATAGTTCCGTCAATACGCTTTAATTAATGTGGGTACCTCTCCGATTGAAAGGATGGGGTAATGCTGGGGAGGATTTATTGACTTGCTTCTCATAAAGAGGACTTGATAGGGGTCAGTTTAGTTGCAGGGATTCCGTTCCCTTCCGGCTGCAAAAGTAGCTTAATCTCGTCGACATTCCCTTACGAACGAGGGCGCCGCCTCAGGTGACAGAGGCAGAGGCACTAACTCCTTCTTCCCCCTTCAAAAGAAATAACCCTTTTTTTACCGCTTCTGAAAGGGCGAGATAATGCTTAGGATGATGGCCTCTTGAGACAAAACAGGCTTGGTTTTGGTGTGTGTCAGGTAGAAGACTATAGTTGGGCTATAAATAAGGACTGATATACATCTCTCTCTCTCTCTCTCTCTCTCTCTCTCTCTCTCTCTCTCTCTCTCTCTCTCTCTCTCGCAATGACCTGCGATATTAACTCGGTCTCAAGCAGTGACCATATGCATGCGCACGTGTATATGTACGTGTATATGTATATAGTAAAAAATAAAACAACGAAACACAAGGTACACGCTGTACTTGCACAAAACTGTGCACTATATTATTAATATTAATACAAATGAAAGATAACAAACAACAACTATGTTTTTGCATTGATTATGCAGTTCTAGTTCAGTTAATTAATTTAGTAATATGTTAGTTTAGTTTTGCTGTCTTTCATTTGATATTCGTACATATGGCAACAAGAAAAAGTAACTAACTCAACTAGCTATTGTGTTTGACGCACACGCACACACACACATTCTTTAGTGACTAGAACGAATCAGTAGCGCCACAGCAACATTCTCTTGTTCTTTTTTGCTTTCTTTTTCTACATAGAGTGTCATATGCACGAACGTGATAACGTATCGACATCAACATGAGAATGAAGGCACGGGGGTGCAGAAAAAAAGAGTGAGAGAATAAGAAAAAGAGAAGGGGGAGGAGAGAAATAGAAAAAGCGGGAAAAAAGAGTGAAGAAGAAGAAGGGGGAGGAGGAGGAGGAGGAGGAGGAGGACCAGGAGGATACCGGGAATGAAAACTATATATATCATTTAATAGTATAGTTTATACTTTTAATGTAAATATGCAATAAAAATGTTTTTATATGGGTCTCTGATGAGTTGTTTGGTGCATTATTCAATGAAACACGTGTAAGGCGTACCATATATCCAATAAAATATGAATGTGCTATAAATATACTTATGGTATTTGAATTGAGAGAGAGACAGACAGACAGACAGACCGAGAGGGAGAGAGAGAGAGAGAGAGAGAGAGAGAGAGAGAGAGAGAGAGAGAGAGAGGGAGAGGAGAGAGATGTATGGATGCATAGATGCTTTTGTTTTTGTTTTAAAAGCATTTGATTTTAAAACACACAAGAAAGCACTCCCGAGAACACCTATCCTTATAATTTCCTATGTTATCGTTACAAATAAATATAAGTAAAAACTCGGTGCTTCTTCGGAATAGGAACGAAAATAAAAATATTGAATTTCAATTAAAACCAATTATCTACTTAATCGAAATTAGTAGAATATGCAAAAATTATGAAAAATGATAGCATAGAAAATTAGTTATTACTGAAAGTAGTTTGCGGGGGAAAAAAATAGCTGCAAGTTATATTTAAATAATAAACAATGATAACAGGGTAGGTCACTGCAGTCTGTCTTGTTAGAGTTCCTCTAAAACTGATGGTAGATGAACGGAAGGTGAAATCGTGAGAGTACATGCTTTATGTAATAATGCAGTTACTAATTTCGACATGTCCATAATAATATGTTATTAATTTTCACATGACAGTTAATTAAATAAGATTAATTTTAGTTGAAATTGGCATAACCACTAAGTACATAACATTGGTTTTTGATGAAAATTCAATTTTGCATCTTTTGATTTTCATTCTTATTTTGTAGAAGTGCCAAAAACCGCTTTGTTGTTTATGGATATCCAATTCCAATCATAAACGCTACAATATTATTGAAAACAAAACTTCTAATGAAATGAATTTTTATGACGAGTTTTTTTTTTTTTTTTTTTTTTTTTTTTTTACAATAATATCAATTCGATTCCTGATATAAGTTTGCTTGCAAAAAGTTATTTGCTCTTGGCATAAAGCTTTGTTTTAAATTACATCACTGGGCAGACAGAGATAGTAAATTTCTACTATAGATTCTTATCACTATCACTGTTTTTAAATTTTTATTTATGTACTAGCAGGGAGACTTGACGTTGCCGAGGATTGAATGATGATCAACAAATGTTTCATACTCTGCACTGGAAGGAAGCTTCACATGCCTCCTTGCAGTGACTTAGTCCACAATATATTGTAGCCTATATTTCACTGTAGAGACCCTAATGTTGATTTTTATAAGATTGTTTTTTATCATTCAAATACTACCGGGTTAAGTGGTAGTTTTAGTCATTTAGAACTGCTTTAAAGCTTCACCGCTCACTCATTTTTCGACCAAATTTCAAACAATTATTACAGTTTATAGATCACCTTCTTAGCTATATTGCGAAAAAAATTTTTTTCAATTTTCGTTCAGTGAAACAAAAGTTATTATGAATTTACTGGTGTTCAAAATCATAAAAATATGTAAGGAGGTGAGTGACGTTTTTTATGACTGGTTTTCATAGCAACGACGTCGCTTCAGCGACTATTGTTGCTACTAATTTGAAAAGTGAAACAGAGAGAATGAAAGCATGAAAAGAAGATAATTAGGGGGATTTTATTGAAAGCAGACGAGTGCCTTACATTGTTATTATATATGTGTTTATGGGAGGCCAAAAAAATAAGAACAAGTGAATTTATTGGAAGCCTGGAAAAATAATGGATTACAATAGAAAAATGCAAGCATGAAAAGTAATATGGTTAAGCTTAAACATGGAAAAGTAAAGGACTGGTTGTTAAAACTGGAAAAGAAAAGGACAAGAAATTCTAGTAAAAAATATAATAAATTTATAACTTAAAATATTGCAGCATTAAGAAAGTTTTTAATTCAATTTATAACAATTATATAATCGATTCTTAATGCTGCAATATATAAAATTATAAATTTATATGTTTGACTAGAATATCTTGTCCTTTTCTTTTCCAGTTTTAATAACCAATCCTTTACTTTTCCATGTTTAAGCTTAACCATATTACTTTTCATGCTCGCATTTTTCTGTTGTAATATATAATGGCTTGAATTAAAGTTTTAAATGTAAAAGTCAAGTACCATAGTGCATTTGTGCTTTAAACAGAAACATTCATTTCAAACACACTCCTGTCATATCAAAGAACCTACCGTTGATTTTATATGTCGGGCCTTTCAGCTTGTGTGCTAATAATCTTTCCCTATCTTGCTTTGACAGAGTTCAAAATTGGCTTCAAAACCTTGTAGATGACACCCTTTTCTCTTCTCACCAGTCTCTTTTCCACAGAATAGATGCTGCGAGCCTGTCTCGGCTCTATCGTTATTATCATTGCAAGTGCTCGTCTGAGCTCCAATCTATGGTCCCCCTTGCCAAACGTTCACAAAAAACATTCGACTAGCTACAACCACTATCAACAATTTCCTCCATTCTCTATCTGTATCTAAATCTAAACACAGATTCTACGAACCAATCTTCTTTTCTAGAACTGCCCACCTGTGGAACACTGTTCCACTGGCCTACTTCCCAGCCAATTACAATATGATAGCCTTTAAGTCCAATGTAAACAAGTTGTTGAGCCGTCCCTTTAAATAATCCAAATTTTACCCACTCTACACTATTAGCAAATACTATACTACCACCTTACTTTCATTAACCCTTATTCTCAAATGGCCTTCAGGCCTTGATAAGTGCTGACTCCTTGTAAAAAAATAATAGAATTTCTTAAATTCACTTGTGATGATAGGCTGTGTACCGTGTTAACTTTGGTCCAAATCGCTTGTTCCTTCTCTCATCGGATTAATTTGATTATCAATTATCAATACTTATTGAAGACATCCCGATACAAAACCTATCTAAGAACACTACCAGGCACATAAAGTGCTTTTGTGTGAAATTCATAAAAATCGACCCAGCCATTTTCGAGTCCATAGGGAACAAACTCACACACACACACACACACACACACACACACACACACACACACACACACACACACAGATGCACACAAAGTTTATTTTACAGGGTTATTCAAAAATCAAGAGACTTTATTCAAAAATCAAGAGACTTTATTCAAAAATATAAATACTTTATTCAAAAATCAAGAGACTTTATTCAAAAATATAAAGACTTTATTCAAAAATCAAGAGACTTTATTAAAAAATATAAAGACTTTTTCAGATATAAAAAAAAATTATTTTTAAATTTTACCCTTAATGGTAGAATCAAATCAAGGTATGGAGAACAATATGAACTCGGATGGTTCTGCTAACAAGAAACCCAGAGTAATGATGAATGAATCTCTTTTTGAGTTAATAAAAAGGCTTGTTGGGCAAAATGTACCTGCAACGGAAATTATGCAGATGACAGGACAGAGCAAGTCTACTGTGTATAAAGCAGTTTCAAAGATAAGAGAAAATCCAGATTCCTCTTATTCTGAGAATTATGGAAAATCAGGGCGACCTACAACACAGCATCCTGACTTGGTAAACAAGGTTAAAAATATTATTAATGAAGACCAGTCGTTAACTCAAAAAGGGATTCAAACAAAGTTTGAAGAAAAATTTGGATTTACCCCGAATCAAACCTCCGTTTGCAGACTTTTGAAGGAAGTGGGGCTAACAAGAAAAAGGTTGAAGAGGAAGGCAGCTGTCGTTAACACGAATAATCACCGTGAAAAAATGAGAGAATACGCCAGGGCTTTTGTGGGATATCGAAACCGCAAAGTTTTATTTCTGGATGAAACAGGCTTTAATTTGCACACATCCAAAAATTATGGATATTCGCAAATTGGTGTAAGCCCAGTTACTTATGTGCCCCCTTCTAAAGGACAAAACCTATCAGCCTGCTGTATTATTTCACAGTTCAGCTTATCCTATTACAAACTGATTGATGGATCGTTTAATGGGGAGAGGTTTCTTGAGTTTCTCGTCGGGGCTGTTAATGAGGGTGTTTTAAGGAGAAATGTAGTCTTAGTAATGGATAACGCCCCAATCCACAAGACAATTGTTGTTAAAGAGTTTTTAGAATCTCACCAGATTGAAGTTGTATATCTTCCCCCCTACAGCCCCGACCTTAACCCTATAGAAATTTTTTTTAGTATGGTTAAGTCTAGATACTCGGCCATAAGACCTCGTGCTGTTACTAGGGAAGAATTAAAAATTAATGTTGGTAATGTTTTGGAAAACTTAAATGGGGAGGATGTGCAAATTTTTGAAAATCTCATAAGAAAAATGTGGGACCTAATCTACCAAGTAATAACAGGTGTTAAATAAATGAAATTATAAAGTCTCTTGATTTTTTAATAAAGTCTCTTGGTTTTTGAATAAAGTCTTTATATTTTTGAATAAAGTCTTTATATTTTTTAATAAAGTCTCTTGATTTTTGAATAAAGTATTTATATTTTTGAATAAAGTCTCTTGATTTTTGAATAAAGTCTCTTGATTTTTGAATAACCCTGTAAAATAAACTTTGTGTGCATCTCTTGGTTTTTGAATAAAGTCTCTTGGTTTTTGAATAAAGTCTTTATATTTTTGAATAAAGTCTCTTGGTTTTTGAATAAAGTCTCTTGATTTTTGAATAACCCTGTATATAACAATAGAGTTTTTTTTATTTTTATATATTATATATCTAAAACCAAACTTCTCTCCTTTAACCACCAACGCTCAGATCCTCGTTTTGTCCCAATTGAAATGAATGGTTGTTCCCTTGAGGAAAGCATTCTGCTTTGATAAACTCCCGGGACTAACTTTCACTCAACACCTGATATGGAAGACTTACATCAAATACATTTCCAACTTCGATTATTGGATTATTCTACAGCTCCAAAATTCTTGAAACAATCCTATACCTGTATGAGTCACATACGTCCTAAGATGGAGCACGCTTTTCTGCTTTGACAGACTACAAAACTGACTTTGAAATCTAGAGGGAGCTGCTCTCTTCTCTTCTCTTCCCCACAGGCCTTTTCTCACTGAAGAAACATCGCTAGTCATTTTCTATTCTATCATTACTTTCATGGTAGGCGTTCGGCTGAGCTCCAATCTCTGCTTTCTTCCTGCAAAACATTCACGGCATAAACTCGTCTACCACTGTAAAAAATTTGAACTTTCTTCCTCTGTGTACCTAAAACAAAAGGAAACTTCCCTGAACAAAGTTTTTTTTGACGTTTCAGAATTTTTGAGATGAAAATTGGCTATTCATATTATTTGGACTCATCCAAATGAGTCCAAATAAGTCCGGTTTGTGTTTGTACCATTTCAAGATGCAGTTGTTTACATATTTCCCAATGCATTGCTTTTCTTACCTCAGACTCCAGGGAACACTCTCTGATCCACCTATTGAACATCGATGACTTATTTTTGTATTCTTTTAGGGCTAGTTTGCTACATTCATTTATTATGTAGTTTATTGTTTCATCTCTTTATCCACAGAGTCTGCATTTGATGAGGACTTTTTTGTGTTTTGTCAATCTTTTGTTTGATATAGTTAATTTTAATAGTGTTATCTGGTGCAGCTGTTATTAGTTTCTCTACTTAAGTGTCCTTCTCATAGCCATGTTCAAGTATTTCCATGAGTCTGATCTTATGTCATCCTTATAAATCGTCTGTATAGAAGTTTTTCTTCCCATTTTTCTTTTCTAGTCTTATCCCTTGCCTCTCTGATCTTTGTCTTGCTGATTTTTCTGATTTTTGTCTTGTTGATTTTTCTGATCTTTGTCTTGCTGATTTTTCTGATCGTTGTCTTGCTGATTTTTCTGATTTTTGTCTTGTTGATTTTTCTGATCTTTGTCTTGCTGATTTTTCTGATCTTTGTTTTGTTGATTTTTCTGATCTTTGTCTTGCTGATTTTTCTGATCGTTGTCTTGCTGATTTTTCTGATTTTTGTCTTGTTGATTTTTCTGATCTTTGTCTTGCTGATTTTTCTGATCTTTGTCTTGCTGATTTTTCTGATCTTTGTCTTGCTGATTTTTCTGATCTTTGTCTTGTTGATTTTTCTGCTCTTTGTCTTGTTGATTTTTCTGATCTTTGTCTTGCTGATTTTTCTGATCTTTGTCTTGTTGATTTTTCTGATCTTTGTCTTGTTGATTTTTCTGATCTTTGTCTTGTTGATTTTTCTGATCTTTGTCTTGCTGATTTTTCTGATCTTTGTCTTGCTGATTTTTCTGATTTTGTCTTGTTGATTTTTTTACAGTGTCTATTGCTGTGGCGATTTTTAATGTTCTGCATTATATATTTTTCTATTTTTTTCATGTCATTCACACAGTCTTCTAGACAAACCAGTCCTCTTCTTCCGTGTTTCCTTTACAAATAGAGTCGGTCAGTATCATCTTTAGAGTGTAATGCATTGTGTATAGTCACAAGTTTCCCGATCTTCTAGTCAAGATGCCTGTTCTTCTTTGGTCGAACATATAAATGGTACAAAGTACCTTACTAGTGATACAGCCCATGTGTTTTTACCTTTTATTAGATTCCTACTATATAATTTAGTTTCTAGGAGTTTTAACCTTGGATTAACCACTAAGGAGGCTGTCCTATCAGCAGGTGCAAATGTACTGGGGCTGCTGTATTGCCATTTGGTGAATGGATTCTGGACCATGCAGTAGCTTCTGGTGGGGCTTCTCGATGCCATACTAGTGGGTAATTGTTACGGCTTTACCTTATCATTTGCTACAAAAAAAAAAAAAAAAAAAAAAATTCTTCGTTTCTTTTTCTCTCTTAGTTTCCCCTCTCTGTCCTGCTCTAAGTAAATTTGACGACCTAGTCTACAAATTCCAAAATTTCATCATGACAAGTTTCAAGAAAAAATACACAATTAAACCCGGTTCTCCAACTTCCAACGTAGACCCCTACTACCATGTCTCCTTCTCCAACATCAGGGGTCTACATTCTAACCTTCTAGAGGTTGAAACCCAATTACAGGAGACTAAATCAGACCTTTTATTTTTAAGTTAAGCTGGCATTGGACAGGCTATTTCCCTAGAAGAGTTCGCAATTAAAGGATACTCTAACTTAACTTCTAAATCTGACCCCCAAGATCGCCATGGGCATGGAATATGTGCCTATATTAAAGATAGCTTTCCATATGGTAGGGACATCTCCAGGGAAGATCCTAACTTACCTTATATGTGCTTCCGGGTTGCTTTAGCTCACACTACTGCATTTATATTTACTCTCTATCGCCCCGACAACAGCGGAGTTACTATCTTTAAAAGCATATCTGAGAAAATTGACCAAGTCCTATCTGCTTATTCTTCAGCTAACATTCACGTATGTGGAGACTTCAATGTTCACAACGTCGAATGGTTGACCCACTCAAACAAGACCGATGATGAGGTGAGGTTCTGTCATGATTTCTCCATTGCCTATGACCTCACTCAGATTGTTCAGGAACCCACCCGTGTGCCCGACAATGACGGCCAGTATGCGAGCCTACTAGACCTTTTTCTCACAACTTGCCCTGAACTATGTCCAGTTTCTGTTCTGTCGCCTCTTGGATCTTCCGACCACTCTGTTGTATCAATTAAGATAAAAATGAAATGTAATAAATCCCCAGACGTACCTCTCCATCGTACAGTATATCGATACACTAAGGCTGACTGGGATTTTTTTTTTTTTTTTACACTGATCACCACTTATCAAGGCCCGGAAGCCACTCAGGGATAAGGGTTATTGCAAGTACATTACGTTAGTGTGGAGATTTGATGAAGTGTTTACTTAGGGGGGCGGTTCATTAGGAATTTGTTAACGTTGGACTTGAAGACATCCAAGTTGTAGTCAGGTGGGAAGCAGGCAGACGGAACAGAGCTCCACAGGCGTGCAGTTCTAAGAAAGAAGCTTTGTTCATGGAATCCACGTTTTGATTTAGGCAGAGATAAAAAGTGGGGGAAATTTTTCACAGTGGATTCAGCTAGACGGGTGTTTCTCGTGAAAGATTGGCGAGGGGGGACCAGAGATTGGAGTTCAGACGAGCACCTGCCATGGAAATAACGATAAAACAAGGATAGGCTCGCAATGTCTCTTCTGTGGGAGAGAGGTTGCAGGGTAGAGAAAAGGGCACCCCCCACTAAGCCACAAAGTCTATTTTGTACTCTGTCAAGGCAGGATAGGCTGTTTTAGCAGTTCCTGCCCAGATATGGCAACAGTATTCCATCCTTGGACGTACTTGGCTTTTATATAGATAGAGAATTGCATCAGTAGTGAGATATCATCTGGAGCGGTAGAAGGATCGCACCATCTTTCCAGCGACCTTGGCAACAGACTTGATGTACGTGTTCCATTTCAGATCAGGAGTAAAGGTCAAACCCGGAAGCTTGTCAAAACATGGCACCTCACCCAGACGAGAGCCATCCATCCCAATTGATGCCAGATGGGGATCAGAGCGTTGATGATGATAGGAGTTTGGTTTTGGATGCATTAAAGGTAACCAGCCAATTCTTCCCCCACTGAACCACGCGCTCGAGATCAGAGGAGAGAGAATCAGAGAGAACTTTGTCATTTACAGCCTTTGATATGTTGCCGTAGATGGTCGTGTCATCAGCATAGATGTCAACGAATGATTTAAGTATGTGTTTAGGGAGGTCATTGATGTAGATCAGGAAGAGAGTTGGGCCCAGGATTGACCCCTGAGGGACTCCAGCATTTATATTGCAGGCCTCTGATTTTTGTCCATCGACCACTACTCTTATGAGCCTATCGGAGAGAAATGATTTAATGATTGAGAAAACATTTCCAGTTATACCGTAGCTGGAAATCTTGTGAAGTAGACCCTTATGCCATACCTTGTCGAAGGCCTTTGATATGTCAAGAGCAATTGCCCTAGAAAGGAAGCCTTTGTCAAGAGATTCACTAATCCTGTGAGATATAACCGTTAGCACATCTGCTGTAGATCTTGCAGAGTGGAAACCATATTGTGTGTCACTAAGAAGGTTGTTTGTGCTGAGGTGGTTGACTATTTCTATATTCAATGTGGATTCCAGCAACTTACTCATAACACACAGGAGACTTATTGGTCTGTACTGAGAGGGAGATGACTTATCACCTGAATTCTTAAATACAGGGCAAACTGATGAGGTCTTCCAGGGAGTCGGAAAGCACTTCTCCTTAAGGCAGCGCTTAAATAGTTTCGTAAGTATGGGAGCGAGTTCTGGTTGAAGCTTTTTAACACTATAATTGGGATGCCGTCAGGGCCAGTTGCTTTACTGGAATCAAGGTTCTTGATTAGCTTGGCGACCTCATGCACGGATATTTGTATGTTACCTAGCGTGTTCTGTGTTATAGGAGGAAATATGGGGAGTTGATGGCCTTCGTCACATAGGGTAGAATTAGCTGCAAAGTTCTTTGCAAATAGTTTGGCCTTGTCTGACGCTGACAAGATGACCTTTGGTCCATTGATAATGGTTGGGATAGAACGAACACTTCTGTTCAGGATCCTATTTGTTATTTGCCAAAACTGGTGGAAACCAAGCCGCTGATCAGCTACCTTGGATTTAACAGACTGGGCGTATAGCTCTCTTGCATTTTTTATTACTCTTTTACAGTGGTTGCTGGCACTCCTGAAAGCAGCTTTAGTCTCAGTGCATCTATTACTTTGGTAGCTATGGAAAAAGTGATTTCTGTGCGCGATAGCAGCAGCACATTCTGGGGAGAACCATGGCTGGCTGTTAGGTTTTTGTTGGAATTTTTTAGATGGTATGAATTGGTCTATGCCTACAATTAACCGTTCGGTCAGATCTGATACTATAGAGGACACTTCCTTTTTAAACATGGAATGCAGAGGTAGATCAGATATAAATGTACAGAAGCTATCCGAATAAACCTAGAACCCCAACTACCTTCAGGATCTTTTGGACTATGTATAGTAGTTCTACCTCCACTACTTTTGATGACTTCAAAAATTCTTTGGGACATGCTAGAAATAAGGGTTTCCATTAAGGTGCGGGGGATTCTGCTCCAGTTTCTGAAGATGGCTTCACAAAATTTATTTTTTGTTGAATATTGTTTGCCATTTCGATAAATCTCTCTTGTCATCCATCCCCAAACATTTTCAATTGGGTTCAAGTCCGGTGAGCATGCAGGATGTCCCAAGAGATGGACTCCATTTTCTTGTAGAAAGCTCAAGGTCCGTCTTGCAGTGTGGATTGCAGCATTATCCTGTTGGAATAAACATCCATTCCCACACAAACGATGACCTTCCATCATCAAAGATGCTTTTTGTAGCATGCTAACATAACCAGCTGCTGTCTGATGACCCTGCACCACCTGGAGCTCCATTGTCCCTCTGTAGGAAAGGGCACGCCATACCATTACGGACTCTCCACCACTATGATGTGTGGAAAAAATTTCAAGAGGCATATTTTTGTCATGCCAATATCGCTGGAAGCCATCAGAACCATCTAAATTGAATTTTTTCTCATCAGAAAACAGGACTTTCTTCTACTTCTCAACCTTCCAGGTTTGGTATCCACAACCAAATGTTAAACGGTCCACTTTGTGACATGAAAGCAATCGAGGAATTTGTTTA
>NC_136483.1:108254198-108299198 GCF_053919585.1 Euprymna scolopes | reverse complement strand
ATCGTCTCAGAAACGATCGTACACAAAATTGTTGTGTATGTTGAATTCTTGGAGCATACGTAAATGATTATTTCATAAATTTATTTACCTCATATATATATATATATATGGAAATTCAATTAACTTTCTTGAAGTTATATATTTGGATTTTACCGTCACTGGATTATTTATCTTCCACCAGACTATCCATTTATGTGCAATCACCTTTTTCTTCGCCATATTCCCTCTGCTTCACTTTTTTTGTTATCAAGCAAGATCTTTGACTTACTCGGTGTTTCATCAAATACTTTTGCATGCAAAATCCGATCCCACATTTTGCTAATTCCTACCCTCTGATGAGAAGGAAAGTATTTCTTTGAAACTCCGCAGATTAGGACTATCCACTTATCTAGTGTTTCCTTTTCAGATTAAATATGTTTTTAACTCATTTCAAAGTGTTTTTTAACATATTTTATTAACTGTTTGCTCATATATATATATATATATATATATATATATATATATATATATATATATACACACACACGCACACACACACACTTATTGCTTGTTTTTTATTGTATATCAAGTATATTTACGATCGCCCTGGTGGTTGTTCGAAGCTAGGTTAGTTTTTGCATCTTCTAAATTATTTTTAACCTAAACGTCTAAAATTTAGTGTAAGACTAGCCGAGAAAACTTTTATGAAATGTTATTTTTTCTTAATCTCTAATACTGTTTCTTAGTTAAGTAGAAACGTGTAATACTCCACCACCCATTTTTTGCTAGCCACTCTCTCTATCTCTCTTTATATATATATATATATATATATATATATATATATATATATATATATATATGTATATATATATATATATATATATATATATATATATATAAAGTGAAATTGTTTCTGTGTGTGTGTTTGTGTGTGTACATTTCCCTACCAAACTAATCTGCCAATTTTCAGTTTACAGACTCGAGATTTGACATAAGGAGTATTGAGATTTGGGAAAATCTTTTTAATTAAACCAGAAATTTGGCTGTCAAGGGGTCAAAATTCAACGATTTGACCTTTGAAAACTTTACCACACCTCTCTGCCAATTTTGCGTCTAAACACTTGAAATTTTAGATGTAGGCTATTTAGACATGGATCAAACTTTTTAATTTGATTTGAGCCCAAAACAATAAATGTTAAGGAGTCAAAATTGGGGTCAAATTTTTAAAATATTGGAACTCTGCGGTCTCTACCAAATTACTCAGCCAATTTTAGGTCTTAACATTTGAAATTTTACATAAAGTGTATTCAGACATAGGACAAGCTTTTTAGTTTTAGTCAATTTTTGACCGAAAATTTGGCTGCCAATGGGTCAAAGTTCAAAAGATTTGACCGTTGTGGTCTCTAGCAAACTATTCAGCCAATTTTGTGCCTAAAAATTTGAAATTTTACATAAAGGGTATTCAGACATGCAGCAAGCTTTTTAATCAGTTTTTGGGCGAAAATTTGTCTGCTAAGAAGTCAAAGTTGAAAGAGTTGACCTTTGCAGACTCTACCAAACTCATGCCTAAAGAATTGAAATTTTAAATTGAGGTTACCTGGACATGAGTCAAACATTTAATATGTATATACCTATGCACATAAAGTTATGAACAGTACATAGAGCCCGAGCAAAGCCAGGCTGATATATATATATATATATATATATATATATATATATATATATATATATATATATCTGTCTGTGTGTGTGTGTGTGTGTATATATATATATATATATACTAGCAAAAGTACCTGTCGTTGACTGGGTTCAAAAACAGCCTACAGAAAATCGACTCTGATTTATTAAAGTATGATAGGTTATGAAAAGGAAGTGTTGTAAAGAGATAGCTTCGAATTTGAGGGTATCAAAACCAAAGCAAAATATGATGAAAGTAAAAATAAAATAGATAAACTCCATAATTTATTATGCCATACCTGTTCACACTGAAACATTTATCACAATATTCTGTTGATCTATATTAAAAAACCTTGTTAAACTTTGTGACATATTTCCATTCTATGGAGGGCAGGTGCGAACGAACACCCCCACAATTTTATTATACCATATTTCTTCAAACTGAAACATAATTATCAAAGTATCTTTACGCAGATAGATATGAAAAGTCTTAATTAAAGTTTGTGCCTATTTCCATTCTATGGAGGCCAGGCGCGATCGCAGACCCCGCAATTTTATTATACCATCCCTATTTAAGTTAAAACATACTTATCAAATTATCCTTATGTACATCTATATCAAAAACACTTGTAAACGTTTTTTTTTTTAATTTTTAAATTTTTTATTTCCATACTTTGTGGACCAGGCGCGAACGCAGACCCCACAATTTTAATGAACCATCGTTCTGCCAGATCAAACATACCCATTCTTGTGTCTTGATACATCTTCTGTCATTATATGTAATCAGTTTTTTTAAAATAGTCAACCATATAGGAGCCTATTCGTGACCACACACACACACACACACACACACACACACACACACACACACACACGCATTCAGCTTTATATTCTAGATATATGAGAATGTGTGTGTGTGTGAGGACACATTGTAATCTATATACTCCACGAATTTTTTATCTACAGGCTTGAAATTCGGTACATAGGGTATTCAAGCACGTGGAAAATTACGTAGCAAGCTGGTCTAATGGTTATCCCACTTGACTTACTATCTTTAGGTTTAGGTTTCGATCTCAGCTCGAGTACTATTTTTTTACTTACAAGAAGTGAACTCTTTAGAAAAACATAATACTCGCATGCAGTGCAGTAGTGCACATATCTCAGTTTCTTTCCGTTTTTTATTTTTATTTTTACTTCATTTTTTTTTTTTTTTTTTAAGGAATTGAACGTTACGTTTAATACCGGGCAACGCCGGGTACATCTTCTAGCATATATATATATAAAACGTATGCTACGGATGCCAGGTGTCCAACAACAACAGTAGTAAAAAGTACTACTGTTGTATATGCGGTCTTCTACAAGACGAATGTGATCTCCGGCGGCAACATGTACCTACTGCCGAGTGTGTGATCTACAGGTTGCGAAAGTGACCTACAGTAGCGGAATTGGGAGGGAGGTGGGCAGAGGACTAGATGACCTCCCTCGCCTCTTCGGGTAATATTACTACATTTCTTCTATTAAATATTTTCCAGTAGGAAAAGGATGGAGCGTGAGAAAAGGAGATAGATAGATAGATAGAAGCTGAGAGAGAGAGAGAGAGAGAGAGAGAGAGAGAGAGAGAGAGAGAGAGAGAGAATCAAAGTATTTTTGGTAACTGCTGGCCATTTACTTTTCATTTAATCATAATTTACGAGTGTTCAATTTACAGAATTGTGAATTTCTTCTATACAGCTAAGAATACTCATTTCGGCTCAATCTTACTATAGGGGTCGTTAGAATATCTCTCGTATTTCGCCTGTTTTTTAGTGAACGTTTTGGCTAAAATTGATTGTTGGTATTATATTTGTCGCAAGGATTCTACTCCTTATTTACTTGTCTCCCCATGAGGGCAAAGTTAAACACAAGGTGAATTTTTAATATAAGAGGAAATTCAAATCCACCCAAAAAAGGCCTCTGGATTGAGACAAAGGTACTTGTGCAGTTCCTGGATTGTGCTATTTTTTAAATAAGGTTTCAAGTTAAATTCGATTTTTACCGTATCCTTTTTTATTAAATTGTGAGATGAAAGTACAACGGTCCATAAACTATACAAGTACCAAGACAAAAATAAAAATTACCTCAGACTAGAAGGATTTCTCCGTCACTTACTGAAGACAGAACAGATATTACACTTTGATATCAACCTGAAAGCAGAGAAGAATCCCCATTTACTTGCTTTTCAACAAGGGCTAAGTGAGACAGTCATAGTGAATTACAAGTTAAATGCGATCCCCAACCATGAGATCACAAATCGTCTAGTCTCGGACCCCCTCAAATATATTAAGGCATTCGCTGGATGCTGGAGCCACGCATATATCGTCAGTTTTAGCTCCGATGTGCACAAAACACACAGGCCACTAAGTCTGTGTGGCAACACAATTTTTTATATCAGCGGGTTTTTGGAGATACTAAAACAGTACTTTCATTCTCCTGAACATCTCCAGGGATGGTCGTCGGTTGCTGGTTATTGCTATTGGTTTCTTCTCTCGCAAAAGGTCACCGTTCATATGCAAACCCTCTTTGCTGGAAAAGGTCTGGTTTGTTGAAATCTGAAAAACTGAATCACTTTCAAAACGTGAAAAAGTTAACAAGTCATAGATAATCGTTTTCTTATCAAAAATAATACTCGGTTAAAATATATATATATATATATATATTGGCAGCAAGTCATTATTCAAGCACGTCTGATTGAATATGACAGAGTTATTCTTTTTTCCGATTTTTCTGGATATCTTTTCAAGTCACCGAGTGGTCTTTTTTATTTCAGCTGGCATGTTGTATATAATGGCGCCCAAAAGTTGTTGTTCAGCCATATTCTTCTCAAGCGATTTCTATCAGTGCATCCAATCGTCATCAGGAGCAATTGTTGTTGTTAATATTTATTTATGAAAAAATAAATTTTAACATAAAGTGTGGCACAAGGCCAAAGAGGGAACTCGGGGTTAATATGGACCTAACTAATATATTATTAACTTAACAAGACTCTTTCACCATAATACCAGATTCACTCCATGAAAATCCTAATTAAACCCGAAATGATAATATATATACATGATGTGGGGAGTTGGAAATAAAAGATTTTTATATACAAAATATATGACATATTTATAATAAATAATTGGTTGTTAGTAAAAGAATCCTCCACTACTATTTGTGGCAGATAAGTAGTTTTGTCTGTTGGAAAAGATGTAGTCCTCACGAAAACTGACTTTATTCAAATACCACAAAAGTGGCCCTACATCGCTGACAAAACAGCCGATCTGTCACCTAAATGGGGTCGGGAATGGGGATTGTCGAACCAAAAAGAGGGGAACAAAAAAAAGGTGGTGCAGGAACAAAACTAAAAAGGGAAAAGGCTTTATGACGACATGCACACTCTAGCTAAGTTTAACTTAGGAAAAAATCCTAACACTAACCTATTTTATCCTAAATGGTTTGATATATTGTCGCTGTTCGTTCAGAACACCGAAAACTTTCCACCTAAGTTATATCAAAAAAGAACTCGAGACTAGCTCCATTCACTCTGCACAAGCGCGAAACTTTCTCCCATCTTTTGTTGAAATTTGCTGGAGAGAGTTTCACCTTCTCCAGCTGAATACGTATTTTCAAATGGTGTTTAAAAATGAGAACCGGCTGGGGAGTAGTGAAGGTCTCATCACGGTAAACTTCCTTCTGTCGTGTCGACCAAATCACGCCTCTCATAACTGCTAGCAAGCAAAGAAAAACATAGCGTTCTTCTTTTTTCATGATCGGTGCCCAATTGCAACACTAGAAAACCGTATCTAGTACAAAAAAAAACTCCGTTAGCATGCTTTCAACTAACTCACACAACGGTCAAACAAGAGTGCAGTGCAAGAAAGCATGATTGAGATCTTCCTCCCACTCTCCGCATCGGACACAACTAGGTGTCTCTGTAAATCCCGCTGCATAAAGTTTTTTGCCAACCCAGACGGCATTTCGAATTACCAGCCAGGTGAGTGATGTCTCGTAATTATAGAAGCAGCTCATCTCAGGCATCCAAGGCCATATCGAGCAACGTTCCTCGTTCGTAAAATCGAACCCCTCAATCTTTTCATCTTGAACAGATCCCCTCACTATAACACTATATAGTGCCTTACGAGACAACAGCTGGGAGTTAGAGAGGCATTCTTTCACCTGTAGAAGGAGTTTCAAGGACTGTCGACATTTGCAATAAAAGGAGCACTCGTTTCAGGGTAACCTGTGTGCCTCCCCCTCAACTGAGTGCACACTTTTCAAGCCACCGTTTCCCTCACATGGTGTACACATTTGATCTAAATATGTCAGCCTAAGCGTGTGCTTACGAATCTTCACACTAGGCATACCCAGACTGTCTTCAGATGGATACATGTAACAAACCTTTTGGTTAACCATGGCTTTCTTTCCACGCCATAAGAATGTGAAATGAGCACCCACCAGATCAAGTGTGAATTTTATACCTCCGCTCAACCCTTCAATGTATGTTTTCTCGAGGATCACAAATGGGATGTGGCTTCGACCACTTCCAAGACTTCCGACCAATTTTTCTTCAACTGGAGAGCTAAACCAGATGCCGAGTATTTTGCAAGGCCCATCTGTCCAGTCAAAGGGCCCCTGAAGGGGCATACCCCTCCAGGCACCAATGCGTAATCCAACAGATTTATTGCAGTTGATTTTGGTCCCTGTTACCTGTTCATGCTGTCTTATTTCTATGCCAACAACTCTAGCCTCAGCACTGCTCATTACAAGCACAATCACGTCATTGGCATAGGCAGTATATTTTACCAGGATAGAGCCACCAGGTAAAGTAATCTTGTGGAGGACCGGATTCACCCTAAGCTTACACAGAAAAGGCTCACAAGCACAAAGCATTGGTGAAATTGGACAACCCTGACAGATAGCCCTGGACAAATTGAAGGGCCTCGATCTCATACCATTCAATTCCACTATACCACCGGGGTTTGTATACAAGAGGCCAATCCAGGAGCAAAACTGAGGACCAAATCCAGCCGAAGAAAGAACAGCCACTAGGTAACAATGATCGACCCTATCAAATGTTTTGGAATGATCTAAATTGATCAGTGCGGATTCTGTGTCGACTTTTTCTATGATCAAGCGTATTGTGTACAAGTTATCTTGAATTGCCCTGCCCTTTACAGAACAAGTCTGTTCAGGATTTATTAGCCGATGCAAGACAAGTTGCAGACGATTTGCTAAGATCTTGGCCAAAATCTTTAACTCTGTATTTAACATAGTTAAGGGTCAGAAGTTACCTATCCCGTCCCCACCATTTTTATCTTTGCATAGCAATTTAATGATCCCCCTGGTAAAATACTGAATAATACACCCATTCCTAAACCAGGAGTTAAAAAGTATGGCCAGCAAAGGGACAAAAATGGGCGACAGCCTCAAATATAATTTGTAAGGGAGACCATCGATCCCAGGAGTTCTGTTTCAGAACCTCCAGGACTTCCGCCTCTTCTATACATCCTTCACACCTAGCTGCTCTGGTTGCCTTAAGACAAGAAAAGTCGGTTAAATAGGTGTCAAACTGCTCAATAGTCAGTTTGAGCTCCCTGGTGAAGAGATTCTGAAAATGAAAGCGAAAACCTTCTAAGATCCCATCATTTGTAGTCATGGTTCATCCATCCGGCAATATGACACCAGCGATAGTTTCGATCAGTATCCCATCGACGCTCCTCCACACACAGTGAAGCACTGAAGCAGCCATGTTTGTTGCCTTGTTCAGTGCTCTTTTTAACCTGGTCCTAACTACATATCCCTGGTCTTCCCTGCTATCCAGGGAATCCAGTTCAGCTCTAACTACAGTATAACTATTACTATCCCCCTTCTCCACCGCCCTTTCTAATCTAGCTTCTAGTGTCACTTTCGTTGCCCTAAAACTATGATTGAATCGGCAACTATAATCAGCAGTAAAGGACCTAATAACTTTTTTAAGATAATCCCACCACTTATTCCCAATTATAGCAACCGACAGTTCCCACTGTATGGTTAGTAACAGCTGTTCCCGGAAGTCCTTCAAGTCAAACAACAACGTGTTAAACTTCCAGTAGCCAGCCATCTTAGGCTTAACACTATCTAAGTTTATCTGAACCCGGACAAGCCTGTGATCCGAGTAAACTATATTGTGGAATCTTGGACAATCTAAAAACTCTAGGTCGACTCTCCTAAGAACCGATCGATATAACTCGAGAGTTGCACCAGATTGGAGCTGAATCTACCTGTCCAAGTCCATACTACATCCCCGGGTTTTTCATTTAGAAAGTTATCGACAAGATCAAACTTATTGATAAATTCTCAAAATGCTTTAACATCCTGGTTCTTGTTAGTAGACCTTAAGGAGTTACCTCCATGATCTAAATCGGGATCCAGGACCGCGTTTCAGTCTCCCGCTAAAATTATCCAATGAGAAGAATTTATAAAGGGCTCGATCTGCCGAAAAAATGAATCCAGCTCGGTAAGGTTATTGGACACATAAACCTCGATAAGTGCAAAAGCCACATCCTTTACAGTAACATCCATGACGCAAAGTCTCCCTTCCGGACCTACAAATACTGAGACAAACAATGCATTAACAGTAGCTAGCCAGGTGATCCCCCCCCCATACACACACACATACTTGAGCGCGTATCAAAATATGCTGAATAGAGCTGAAAGTTTATAAGGAGCACACCCTGATAATCACTAGGAATAAAATAGATCTCCTGCAAACAACATATATCCACTCCAAGGCATTGAAGGTCGTGTGCAACTCAATGTTTATGCCACGGGCATTTAAACTCGCTAATCTCAAGCCATGGGCATTTAAACTCGCTAATCTCAAGACCATTGTGATAGCATAGGGTTGAGAATCCTGAACAAACATTGGCGATGTGAAGACACCGATATCTGTCCCCATGGAACCAGTGCTCATCTCATTGGTGATGCTCCCGTCTAGGGATATGCCACTGATGTCTAGGGGATATGTTAATTTAATTGTTCTATAAAGGGATGAGTGCATTCTAACAGGGATCCTCCCAATGCAAGACTTTTTAAGTTGGATAGTTCTTTGTTGTTAAAGAATACAAGAGGAGGTGTTATTTTAAAAGCAGTATTAACCTCCTCCATCATATTCCATAGTCGTGTTGCCTTTTCCCTCAATCTGAGCACAGTCAAGAGTCTTTGTGCTTTAGGGAAGTTTTCAGGGTTGCTGACCTCTCGCTTGCTAATTGTTTTAAGTGCAGTGAGATTCCTATAATCTTTTTTGTGATGAGATTTCATTGTTATAATAGTTTTATAGAATCGCTCCGTCTCCAAATGGAGGGGAGGAATATGCCACGTGGATATAGGATGAGTGGTAAGAGTTAAGGAAGATTTAATCCTACCACCAATTGAGGTAATTAATATGAAAGCATCCGGGTTCCTTCTCATAAGAATATGATTGGCTGGTTAAGTCATAAATATGGACTGTTAGAGCAGCTCGGGGGGGGGGATATCAAAAGATATGCCAAAAGCCTCATGCTTAAGCATATTACCAGCTACAACTATGAACATGCTTGAACACTCGTCCACAAAGTCAATTCACTAGATTATTACTCGAAATACTAAGACCACTCCGCTACTTCAAACAAATATATCTCTTTTGCAGGATATATCACTAACCTTAAATCCTGGTAGAAAGACCCTTCCCTAAAAAGAGCTTCTTTAATGTTAAAAGTAACCATAAATCTTGGTGGCAGTATAGTGCTGATTGCCTGATCTACACACTACTGTCCCCAGCTCTAAAGTTGATATGATTCTTCATAACTTGGCTGACATCTTGTCTCAGGGCGGCATAATGTTGATTTATTGAGTTGAATGTTGTTTCTCTGCTGATGAAGACTAAAAGTGTTGAATTGTTTCCACTATTCGGTTCCAAACTTTCCACATTATGATGAGAAGCTCGGAGACCAATGCAGTCAGCAGGATTGACATCAACCTAGAGAAAGGAAGCACGCCTATATATAAAACAAGACAACTCGTCTACTCTTTTAATACATGAATATATCAACAGGTAATGTGTAGAAACAGCAGTCTATAAAGAAAATAGCTGCTCAGATTTTAGAATTTTTTTTTTTTTTGAGCGAAGGAAACTTTCCTTACAAACAATTATCTTTATATTAGGTTGGTGCAAAAAATAATGTTTTTTGACACAAAGTTAAACGTCAAAAAACGACATTACTTTTGCACCAACTTAATAATTTATATATGGTGCAAAGATTCCTTTCAGTTTTAGTTTTTACATAACATTCTAACTCAGTGGCCATTTTTTTTTCTAGGCTACTGTATACACAGTGACCATCAATGTTGCATTTCCGATCCTTGTGTTTTTGAATGGGTGCTTTAATTAAACCTGGGGGTTTCGCTAACTCTAGTCGAAATTTTGAGCAAATTGTTATGAGACAGAAGACTTATTTTGCAACTTGGAGATTCTATCTCGAACCTCTGTTATCTTCCGAACTAGTTTGAATTCCCTGTGTAGGCAAAAGAGAGTCTTTCAGTTGTAAAAATTCAGCTGATTATATTGAGACAAGAATCTTGCAAGGCCACTTGACACTGACCGTCCTCTCTCTCTCTCTCTCTCATCTCACTCTCCCACTATTCCTCACTCTCCCTACTTCTCATAGTAGGTGGTGCTATACAAACTCCCTCCTAAACACTCATGTTCTACCATTGTTTATCTGTCCATTAATCTGTCTATTACTCGCTGGTGGCCTTATCCTTTTTGTGGCAACATTGTATCTATCTTTCACAATTTGTTTTCTTATTATTTCTTTGGAATAAGAAAGAAATAAAAAGCTGAAAGATTGAATTTTCATTAAAAACCAATGTTATTTACTTTTATTTTTACATAAATTCTAACTAAAAGCAATTTTATCTACTTTATTATCATGTTGCAATTAGTAACGTATTACTACTTACATAAAACATGTAATTTCACGATTCCACGAGCCATTGAGACGCCATAATTTTTTTTGGGGGGGGGGGGTGTAACAAGGCAGACTGTAGTTACCTCACCTGTTATCATAAGCCCTAATCTGTTTATTATTTAAGTATAACTTGCAATTCTTCAAAAAATATTTTCATTAATAATTAATTTTCCATTTCATCATTTTTTTTGTAATTTTTGGATATTTTATTAATTTTGACACAGCAATTAAGTAAATACCATTGGTATTAATTGAAATTTAATATTTTGATTTTTATTCTTGTTTCAAAGAAACAATGTTTTCTTTTTTTTTTTTTTTAATTATAAAAATCCAGAATTTGTTACATCCAAATTTATTAATATAATATTATTTTCGATTCACCCAAACTTTTTCACCAGAGCTGCACATGCCTCAGTGCTGTCCCCCAATCTTCCAATGTAAGCTTTTCCATAACAAGTATAAACTGGTTTGGGCTATGAGAACAGAATGTGCCATGTATCTTGTTGTTTGTTTTTTCTTAGGGATTTTAATGAAATATATAATTAATGGGTATTTGGTTTTAGATTTAAAATGTATAGTACTCATTTTTATACTTGCAACCTTGCCACACCCTCCTTGCTACCCCCTCTCTCTCCCAACAAAACGCCCACTCGGTTAGGCACAGGAGTGATCTGTGGCAACTGAATCGTGAAAAGATTCCTATGAATGCTAAAAAGCAAATGGCTCTAATTGCCATATTCTTTCTTTCTCCACTTTGTTAGACTTCAATTTCTTACTTATTCCCCAAAGCAAGTAAGTTTCCATGGGAAAGTATTAACTCAAAGTATTTTCAATCCATAAAAATTGCTTCAAACCCCGCAAAAAAGTAACACATCTATGTGAAAGTAATAATCCAGTGCAAATTTAGAAACTCCCATAAGACCTTGGCAATAAAATTAGTTTTCTCCAGAATTCTCAAGCTAGCTGCACTTTGAGCAGGACTCCAAAACGTCTATTCACTCTCTATGCTTCTAGGGTAGAAGTGCTCCATATAAAACTCTTTTAAAATACAAAAAAAAAAAAAAAAAAAAAAAACTTTAAATTTAGAATATTTATTAATCAATACTTATTTTTAAATTTTCTCAAAAATCGGAGGTGTCTAAATTTTAACCCCATACATCTAACAGTTGTGTTCCAAATTTCATAATGATCGGTTAATTAGTTTTAGAAGTGAATCCTGTACAATACAAATATATAAACATATACCTAACTTTATATAAATAAAGATACATAAAATGCTCAGTGCTTGTATAAAGATTTGGCACCCTAAGTGATGTGTGGTCCTTGTAAATTTTATAAACCAATACAAGCACAGCAATCCACAACTACGTTGTTTCTAAGAACAGACTTAAAAATACTTCAATATAATCAAAGAAAACTGCTTCTGCGGCTGGTTTTTCTTTATGTGTGGAGTGCTAGAATATGCGATGATGGAGTGGTAGACTATTGGTTGCTTTAACCACGTGGTCACCCATATAAAAACCGAGAAGTTCCCTTCTTCTTTTCTCCCTTTTAGGGTTGATGACTCCATTAACAATATCGTTTGTCCACTTTTCCTAGTCATCTTAACCAGTTCTATGACATGTGGTCAATCTCCTATCTATCCATACCAGTTATGTGGATATGATTCTATTTATATATATTTTTCTAAGCTCATATTTCATTATTAAGGTGACAAAAAAGAGAGTCATCTATAAATAAAATACCATCAAAATCGTTTATAAAATTCACAATTCTTTCTGCAATTCAACCATATTTGGTACAAATAAATTTCAGTCTATACCTGATTTGTCCACCAGGTTTTAGTCAGGAATGTTCAACAGTTTTTCTTTTATTCTATTGTTTAGCACTTACTAACTGGTGACCATTCTATTGTGCTCAAAATGGGCATCTTTGCGTTGCAGGCACAGCTAGATACAAAATACAGAATTGTCAATAGCTCTGACATGCTTCTCTCTTGGAACTGAATGAGTGACTCTGTTGTCCTTTCATTCAATTTTATGATTTTTCATGGCTTGTGAACGTATGAACCCTGTTGTACATTAGTATTCGTGTGGATATTTATGACACTGGAATTTTCTCTTAAAGTAAGTTTGCAAAGTCACCATTGATTTTTCTTTTTCTTGAACTATCCAAAGCATTTTCGAAATTTTTTTGTAACTACTCTACTTTAATCTTTCTAGTAATGATATGTCTTCATAACCCTAAAATACTAAAACAATTGCTTGATTATAAAAATTTTTTATTTTATTTTAATCAATGACATTTGTTTTGGAAAAGTTGGTATTTGTGCATATTTTGGTGTATTAATTTTAAACATAAAATAAATCCTGTCATATTTTTATAGTAAAGGTTTTTAATTCTTTTTTTTATGTATAAGAATGAATAAGAACCGATAAAAACTTACACTGCTAAAACAATAGCAATGGCCAAGAACACATTACCCAAAAGTACTTCCTTTAAACTCCTTGGCCTAACGTTTACAGGGAACATGAACTGGAATAGATACATTGAGAGCATTGCAAAGAAGGTGGGCTCTCTCTACTGTGCTAGAAAACTATTTACACCTGAAAGTATCCTGTACCTCTATAAGGCCACCATTCGCCCATGTATGGAGTACTGTTGTCACATTTGGGCTGGTGCATCTGCTACTTGTCTCTCACTCCTGGACAGGGTTCAAAAGAGAGTCGTCAACCTGATTTTAATTCTATCGTTTTAGTTTTATGGTCTTAATTTTATGGTTATAGTTTTGTGATTATAGTTTAGTGATTTTAGTTTTGTAGTCTTAGTTTAGTGGATGATAATTTTGTTATTTTAGTGTAATGGTTTTAATTTTGTGGTCTAGATTTTGTGATTTTAGTTTGGTAGTTTTAGTTTATGGTCTTAATTTTGTCGTTATAGTTTCATGGTTATAGTTTAGTGATTTAAGTTTTGTGGTCTTAGTTTTGTAATTTTAGTTTTATGGTTCTAGTTTAATGGTTTTAATTTTGTGGTCATGGTTTTGTAATTTTAATTTTGTGGTCTTGATTTTGTGATTTCAGTTCTGTGGTTTTAGTTTATGATCTTAATTTTGTGGTTATAGTTTTGCAATTATAGTTTTGTGATTTTAGTTTGCGATGTTAGTTTTGTGGTCTTAGTTTTGTGGATTATAATTTCGTGAGTTTAGTTGTATGGTTTTAGTTTTGTTGTTTTAATTTTATAATTTTAGTTTTATAGTTTTAGTTTAATGGTTTTAATTTTATGGTTTTAGTTTTGTAGTATTAATTTTGTGGTTTTGGTTTTGTGGTATTAATTTTGTAATCTTAGTTTTGTGATTTTAGTTTTGTGGTGGTTAGTTTTGGGATTTTAGTTTTATGGTGTTAATTTTGGGGTTTTAGTTTTGTTGTTTAAAGAGACAGCGAATTTTATTATTATGTATCGACTTTTGCTTGGACAAAATCGCCAATCAGCAGTTAGTTTCTTTCAACCAATTAAAGAAGTGGGTATATTCACCACCAAAAGCCTGAGAATACTATATAAAACTTATGCTTTCTTTCTCTTTGTTTAGGTATTTTTCAGCATCCTGAAAAGTTTATTCCAGATCTTGGCTGAAGAGCCTTGATAGATAAACAAAAGACTTTCACGGACTACTAAACACAGTGATAGCATATTCATTAGTGTTGGGACGATTAATCGGAATCTGGAATTTGAAAAATCTTAACTTTTTAAGATATCGGAATTGGAAGAATTGTACTTATTTTCCAATGCCAAAAACGATTCCTTTAATTAAAATAAATACGTATTAGATACGTTTGAAGCAAAAAAAAACGCATAATTACAAAATAAACAGATATTTATTTTGTTTGAAATTTATAAATATATTTCGAAGATACACTTCATGATCAGTATGTTTTTTTAATTATTTTTGCCATGTTGTTGTTGGAGCATAGAATCAGGAGAAGTCTGTTTGTTGTTTTTACGGTAGTCTTTTCAAATGTCGGAACCGTGTGTTGGTCATGCAGAATTCACGTTAGGGTTTTTGTTCCTTGATAGAAGCACTGGTTTTGACGTGATTCCTTTAATTATTTTTTTTACATGATTTTGTTTAAAACAAAATCTTCCACTGCTGATAGTCATAATAAAATAATAAATATTTATTGATATTAATCTACCAATAAAATGTTAAATCCATAGTCTCCCCAACCCACAAGTGTGTTTTTACGTGTGAGAAAATATCTACATAACATGTGCTTTTACGGTAATCAGGAAAAAGTAACAACTTTATAGTTAAATATTTAATGGTTTATAAAGAATTGGAATCAGTAATTGTATCGGAATGGGGAAAAATATTGGAATCGTCCCATCATTAAAATACATACACAATGTTAACAAATGCATGTACACAGTTCATATACTCACATAAATGCAGGGCCTCTCGATGCCATATTAGTGGGTAATTGTTACGGCTTTACCTTATCATGTTCTACAAAAAAAAAAAAAAAATTTTTTTCGTTTCTTTTTCTCTCTTAGTTTTCCCTCTCTGTCCTGCTCGAAGCAAGTCTGACGACCTAGTCCACAAATTCCAAAACTCCATCATGACAAGTTTCAAGAAAAAATACACAATTAGACCCCCACTACCATGTCTCCTTCTCCCACATCAGAGGTCTACGTTCTAACCTTCCAGAGGTTGAAACCCCATTACAGGAGACTAAACCAGACCTTTTATTTTTAAGCAAAATTGGCATTGGACAGACTATTTCCCTAGATGAGTTCGTAATTAAAGGATACTCTAACTTAACTTCCAAATCTGACCCCCAAGATCGCCATGGGCATGGAATATGTGCCTATATTAAAGATGGCTTTCCATGTGGTAGGAACATCTCCAAAGAAGATCCTAACTTACCCTATATGTGCTTCCGGGTTGCACTAGCTCACACTACTGCATTTATATTTACTCTCTATCGCTCCCACAACAGCGGAGTTACTATCTTTAAAAGCATATCTGAGAAAATTGACCAAGTCCTATTTTCAGCTAACATTCACATATGTGGAGACTTCAATGTTCGCAATGTGGAATGGTTGACCCACTCAAACAAGACCGATGATGAAGGGAGGTTCTGTCATGATTTCTCCATTGCTTATGACCTCACTCAGATTGTTCATGAACTCACCCGTGTGCCCGACAATGACAGAAAGTATGCGAGTCTCCTAGACCTTTTTCTCACAACTTGCCCTGAACTATGTTCAGTTTCTGTTCTGTCTCCTCTTGGATCTTTTGACCATTCTGTTGTATCAATTAAGATAAAAATGAAATATAATAAGTCCCCAGACGTACCTCTCGATCGTACAGTATATCAATACACTAAGGCTGACTGGGATATTTTTTTTTTTTTTACACAGTGATCACCACTTATCAAGGCCCGGAAGCCACTCAGGGATAAGGGTTATTGCAAGTACATTATGTTAGTGTGGAGATTTGATGAAGTGTTTACTTAAGGGGGCGGTTCATTAGGAATTTGTTAATGTTGGACTGGAAGACATCCAAGTTGTAGTCAGGTGGGAAGCAGGCAGACGGAACAGAGCTCCACAGGCGTGCAGTTCTAAGAAAGAAGCTTTGTTCATGGAATCCATGTTTTGACTGAGATAGCTTCCGTATATTTATATCAGATCTACCTCTGCATTCCATGTTTAAAAAGAATGTGTCCTCTATAGTATCAGACCTGCTGAATGGTTAATTGTAGGTATAGACCGTTTCATGCCCTCGAAAAAGTTCCAGCAAAAACCTAACAGCCAGCCATGGTTCTCTCCAGAATGTGCTGCTGCCATTGTGCACAGAAATCACTTTTTCCATTGCTTCCAACATAATAGATGTATGGAAACTAAAGCCACTTTCAGGACTGCCAGCAACCATTGTAAGAAAGTAATAAAGAATGCAAGAGAGTTGTATGCTCAGTCCGTCAAGTTCAAAGTAGCTGAGCAGCGGCTTGGTTCCCACCAGTTTTGGCAAATAGCAAACAGAATCCTGAACAGAAGCATGCATTCTATCCCAACTATCATCAATGGACCTGAGGTAATCTCGTCAGCATCTGACAAAGCCAAACTCTTTACCAAGAACTTTGCAGCTAATTCTACCCTTTGCGACCAAGGTTGCCAACCCCCAATATTTCCTCCTGTATCAGAAAAAACGCTATGTGATATACAAATATCTGTACGTGATGTTGCCAAGCTAATCAAAAACCTTGATTCCAGTAAAGCAACCGGCCCTGACGGTATTCCAATTATAGTACTCAAAAGACTTCAACCAGAACTAGCACCCATACTTACAAAACTGTTTAAACGTTGTCTTAAGGAGAATCAGCCTGGAAAATCTCATCAGTATGCCCTGTATTTAAGAATTCAGGTGATCGCTCATCCCTCTCTCAGTACACGTCAATAAGTCTCCAATGCATCATGAGTAAGTTGCTGGAATCTGTGTTAAATAGAGAAGTAATCAACTATCTCAGCAAAAATAACCTTCTTAGTGACACACAATATGGTTTCCGTTCTGCTAGATCTACAGCAGATGTGCTTACAGTTACATCTCATAGGATTAACGAATCTCTCGACAGAGGCAATCTTTCTAGGGCAATTGCTCTTGACATATCTAAGGCCTTTGATAGAGTATGGCATAAAGGTTTACTTCACAAGATCTCCAGCTATGGTATAGCTGGAAATGTCTTCTCAATTATTAAGTCATTTCTCTCTGATAGGTTCATAAGAGTAGTAGTTGATGGGCAAAAATCAGAAGCTCACAGTATTAATGCTGGTGTCCCTCAGGGGTCCATCCTGGGGCCAACTCTCTTCCTGATCTACATTAATGATCTTCCAAATCACATCCTTACATCATTTGTAGACATTTATGCTGATGACACTACCATTTATGGTAGCACATCTAAGACTGTAAGCGATCAAGTTCTCTCTGATTCTCTATTACTAACGATTACTATATTGTCTAATTCACTACTGTACACTCATAACCCTTATCCTCGGGTGGTCTCTGGGCCTTAATAAGTGGTTATGCCTATTTAAAAAAAAATGGATTAAGCACGAGCCAAAATGAACACACATACACTTTCTCACTAACACAAAGACACACTCATATACACATACCTATTATTTTACACACACATACATGCACATTGTACCAGCAATGACACAAAAAATGACAAAAAAAAACACAGAACTGTAACTACAAAACAAATACATCTACTCAATTTCTATTTACAGACAAATGACCTATTTTTCACCTGCACGTTCCGTGAACTCTTTACTAATCTATATCGTATTTCTCTTAGTCTGTCTGACTGCCCATTACACATTTTCTCAGAAACTACTAAGTCAATCTGGCTGAAATTTTATGTGGACTTACTAAGTATTATGGTACCAGTTCGATGCACAGTCAGGAATTATTAGGGATCAGTCACCACAATACGATGTATACTCTAAAAGTTTTCTCGGAAACTGCTGGACCAATCTGGCTGAAATTTCGGACCTTTGTTAGGATAAGATGCAGTGAATGGAGTATTATGGTATCCATTCGATGCACCATTAGGGATTAATAGAGATTTATAGAGATTAGTACTTAATGCGAAAATGAGCATAAATTTAATCATATTTAACTATCAATTAAGTATAAAGAACTCATTCTAAGTCAATGGTCAATAACTTTTGCTTGTTTTTAATGGGCTAAAAAGTCTAGTATTTTATATCATAATAATCCTGAGTTGTCTATACAAAAAATTATTATTTTACCTTTCCTTCGATAATGTTCTATTTTCAACAATAGTGAACTCCACCGTATGATTTCGCCAACATTTTGTTTTAAGTTTTGTGTTTTTTTTATTTTTATTTCAGATGGCTTTAAAATGATCAAAATTGATT
The DNA here is from genome assembly GCF_053919585.1 of Euprymna scolopes. NCBI lineage: Eukaryota > Metazoa > Mollusca > Cephalopoda > Sepiida > Sepiolidae > Euprymna > Euprymna scolopes. The sequence continues at coordinate 108,280,599 of NC_136483.1, read as the reverse complement.
AGCTAGTTGAGTAAATAGGCCCTGTTCCTTTTCAAGGTACCCATTGTCCACTTTTATTATTTGCTCTTGGTCTTCCCAAATAGTTTTAAATTTAAACATTTTTTTCTTCTTTTTGGTTGGAGCGACATCTACTCCTTAACTCTATCTCTATTTTTTTTATTTTCATTAAGTCCTATACATGTTTGTTTTCAGTTGTAAACAAACTGGCAAACAGTGGGCAGTCTACTCTTAAAAAAGGATTGGAAAGATCTTACTAACCTGTCCTTGATTTTTTTTTATTATCTCATTTTGTCCCCTTTCCCCATTTCCAAAGCATCATTTCCTCTTTCAGCAGAAGAAATTGGTTTATTGATGATCGGCTGGAGCCTCAGTTATGGGCAAAACGGTCGAGTTCGGTTTATTTTTATAATTTTCCAGAGTGCCTTCTCGATGGAGATGGACTCCCCTTTCTTTTACATATTAAATTATTTTCTTGTCTAACCTTGTCACAATGGGAAGAGAGTAAATACGTTGTTGTTTTTTTACTAGGGATTCATTACTTATCAAGGTCCAGAGGCCACTCGAGGATAAGGATTAATGAGTGTAAGACACTGTAATGATCCATAATTGAGTAGAAATTGATTATTTAAGAGAATCGCTCAACAAGAATTTCTTTATGCTGGACTTGAAAACAACCATGTTACAGTCAGATAGGAAGCAGTCCTGCAGTACTGTGTTCCACAGATGGGCAATTATAGGAAAGAAGCTTTGCTCATGGAATTTTTGTTTAGATTTAGGCACAGATAGAGAGTGAGGAAAATTGCTGGCAGTGGTTTTAGCTAGGAGTGTATTTGCCAGTGATGTTTTAGAACGAGCCGGGGGCATAGATTGAAGCTCAGTCGAGTACATGCCACGAAACAAACGACAGAGTAGAGATGCAACGTCTCTTCTGCGTGAAAGAGATAGCAGAGAGAAGAAAAAGACATCGCCTACCATGTCTTAATTCGAATAAGATAAGTTCGCTTTTCTAACTCAATTAAGCTGATAATAAAACACGTACTTGCACGTATTAACACTTATGTATAACTAGCAGGGCTATCGACGTTGCTCGGGACCATAAAAAAATTAGTAGAAGTTAAATAATGTGTGTAACATCTTTGTATTAAAACCTCTCTCTCTCTCTCTCTCTCTCTCTCTCTTTCTCTCTCTCTCTCTCTCTCTCTCTCTCTCTCTCTCTCTCTAGCAGTCCCCGGCCCCGTTTGTTAGTTCCTCTCCCTAACCCTCTCTTTCTCCTCCACCCAGCCCATTCCATTCTCTTGTGTTAATGTGCAGAAAAAAAAAATAATAATGATGTAATTCATTTACTGGATCTATCTCTTTTAAACTGATTTCCTTAACCTCGCTGCAGGTAAATACTTACATATGTCTTGGTTTAAACAAGATAAGTTTGCCTTTTTAACCGAATTGATAATAAAACATGTACTTGCACGTATTAACACTTATGTAGAATGACACGTACACACGTTAAGTATGTATCGTTCACAATTCTAAGTAGATGAATCAGTTCTGTCTTATGAGGCACTGTATTATCATGTGTATGTTATATATATGTATCTGTATATATTTTAAAAGTGAGCTTGTCTGTATGTGTGCGCATGCGTGTGTGTGTGTGTGTCCCTAGCAAACTACTCTGTCTATTTTTGGTCTACAGACTTGAAACTTGATATATAAAGGATTTACATCTGTGGAAGAAATTCGATTTGTTTTTTAGCCGGTACAAATAGCTGCTAATGGATCAAAATTGAAACTTAGCAGACTTAAGTCGACTTACATAAGTTCTCTATGCATGTGCATACGTTTAACTATATTAATTTTTAAAGTTTTGATATACATGTCTATAGATCATATGGTAGCAAATATCACTGGAGAGCTAAATGTTTTGGTTTCGATTCAAGCTGATGGCATCCAAGTCATATTTTTTAAACTTTTGAAATTACCATTATATATTAGGCACAATATAATAATCAATAGAGAATTGACTAAATTAAAATATCATATGTAAGCATATTTCACGACCGGGCAACGATGCACAGTTTGCTAGCATGTCCATATATATATATATATATATATATATATATATATATATATATATATATATATATATATATATATAATATAAAGCTGAACGTCCGTGTGTGTGTGTGTGTGTGTGTGTGTGTGTGTGTGTGTGTGGTCACGAATAGGCTCCTATATGGTTGACTATTTAAAAAAACTGATTATATATAATGATAGAAGATGTATCGAGGATCAGGAATGGGTATGTTTGATCTGGCAGAACAGTGGTTCATAAAAATTGTGGGGTCTGCGTACGCGCCTGGTCCACAAAGTATGGAAATAAAAAATGAGAAAAAAAACGTTTACAAAGGTTTTTGTACATAAGAATACTTTGATAAGTATGTTTCAACTTAAATAGGAATCGTATAATAAAATTGTGGGGTCTGCATTCGCGCCTGTACTCCATGGAAATATGGCACAAACTTTAACAAAGACTTTTCATATCTATTTGCGTAAGTATACTTTGATAATTATGTTTCAGTTTGAAGAAATATGGTATAATAAAATTATTGGGTGTCCGTTCGCGCCTGACCTCCATATGTCACAAAGTTTAACAAGGTTTTTTTTTAGAAAAGGTTTGATTTTCTTTATTTTATGATACGAATGTATAATATTATTTTTATACGATACCCAAAGTCCTAAACAATAATAAAAAAAGTTTCTTTTTGACCTTATTGTTTTTTTTGTTTTTTTTTGTCACCTTATGATGGCTATGAATTTTTGCATGGAAGTAGGAGGTAAATGGAGAAATTCATAAAGCCGATAATGGAGAAGGGGTTGAGAATGGCTGATCTAAATAGATAAAGGTTGACAACTTTCCTTTGCTTGTAAAATTAATCAATTTTGAAAATCTAAGAATTAAAAAAGAAACAAAGCAAACGACTTATCTGTATTTACTAAAATTTTGAATCAAACTTGTCCACAAAATAACAAGTCTGCATAAAATAAAATTAGAATCTTATTCACATATTTTAGTTGCGGCTGTTGTTAAGAATTATCAAAATCGTTTTTCATGTTGTTTAAATTCTTTCACCTTTAAAACATTTTGTAAAAAGTTGTTTTTTATGGAGAAGAATCCACCCCCAAAATGAAATTTTGTTGTTGTTGTTGTTGTTGTTGTTGTTGGGAAGCTTTTATTCAGAATATTCATTCAGCAACTACTGACATGTTTTTCATTCTAAATAAATGTTAACCGCATTATTAATTTTGTAAACCTTTCCAGCGATCAAATTCGATTGCATTCAGTTTGTGTCATTTACTGAAATTCACGAATAGATTTGACACAACGCAGTTGCAAAGCATGATAAAATTATCTTTTTTTTCACCTAACACTTTTCATGCTTTTCAAGCACTGAAGAGCTTGTCTTCTTCTTTGGAGATTACATGATGTGGATTTTGCATGTATTCAAGATGTTTGAGAAATAAAAATGACTGAAAAATGAACAAATATTGAATGAGAAAAATATAGAAAAGGATGTTACACATTCACAAAAAAAGCAGAAAGCTGTAAAAAAAAGTTATAATGGAAAGAATGACTGAAATGTTGAAATAAAAGAAATAGATGTTACAAAATGGTGTGAACAGTGAAGGAAATTGTAAAAAAGAAAGAATGAAAAGGAAAGGATGGAAGAAGTGGTCAGAATAATATAACCGAATGAGACAAAAAAAAAAAAGAAATAAAACGAAAGTGAACCAAAAGAAAACGCAACAAAATAAAGAGAAATAAAAAATTAATGATTAAAAGAAAAAACAATGAAAAGTGAAAACGATAAAAGAATTAAAAAAAAAAAAATAAGGATAAAAGAAAATGAAAAATATAAAGGAAAAACTAAAAAAGTAAAAATAGGAAAAATAAGCATAAACAGGAAGAGAATAGAAACAGAAAAAATGAGAAGGGAAGAAAAAAAATGATAAAAAAATTATAAAAAATATCCCAAAATAAAATTGAATGAAAAAGAAGTATCTCAGCTTCAATCTATGGTCCCGTTTCGCCAAACTTTCATGAAAAACACTCGTCTGGCCAAGACCACTGTCAATAATTTCCCACACTCCTTGTCTGTGCGTAGACCTAAATGTAGATTCCACGAACAAAACTTCTTTCTTATAACTGCACGCCTGTGGAACTCTCTCTGATTGCCTGCTTTCCAGCTGACTACAATCTGATTGTCTTCAAGTCCAACGTAAACAAGTTCTTAATGAACCATCCCCCTAAGTAATCCAATTTACAAAATTTCCACTACTTATGTTTACTACGCTATAATCATATTGGTGTATACCATTAACCCTTATCCTCGAGTGGCCTCCAAGCCTAGGTAAGTGGTGATTCCTGTGTAAAAAAAGGAAGTAAAAAAGAACCAAATAAAATAATAATCATAAAATGAACATCAAAAGCAAAATGAATTTAAACAAAAGGAAAGAAAAACAAAGAAAAATATGAAATATAAAAGAAAGAATAAAGGGAACGAAAAAAAAAGAAAGAATGAAGATTAAAAATAATAGCAGAAAAAAAAGTAAGAAAAAGGAAGACAAATTACAAAGGAGAAATGTCAATAAAAAGAAGTAAAAGAAAAGAGGGAAAATAGTGGAAAAGGAAAAAGAACCAGAAAGAAGAAAACCATAAGGAAAGAATAGGAAACGAAAAAGAAAAAAAAAATGATTAATAAAATAATGCTATCACCAAATAATTTGAAAGAAATCAAGCTAAAATTCTTTAGAACTTTTTTCCTTGTTTTCTTCTTTTTAGACATGGAAGCCTGTAAAGACAAAATTTTAGCATTTTTAAAAAGTTTTCTTCTGAGGTGAAAATTATTAACTACAGATGTATTCATTTCAACACTGACCTCCCATATTTGTTAATACACTGCAATTTTAATAGCAAAAAAGTCTTTTGATTTTTTAAAACTTGTAATTGTATTTATTTAAACTTTGACATTTTTTAATATTTTAAATTCAAATGAATATATTTTCTATTTTTGTATTGCAATTTTTCTTCTTCAAATATTCTGATAAAAAATTATATATTGATTTAAAAAATTTTTTTTTTCAGTAGGCAGACATTTTGGCCAACTATGAAATAAATAAAAATAGAATTATAATTAAATTATAAATTCTTGATTAAGCTAGCTTACTTCATGTAAACTCAAAAAAGATTAATTTTAACTTTAAGATTTAAGTAAACTCATATTTTTTTTTATTGAATTTAAATTTTATTTTTACTTATTTCATACATCATCAGCCCAAATCTCTTCCACTGGGAAAAAATTAGACAAAACGCTCATTAGCCAAATTGTACATTTGTCTAGATTCAAGATTTTTATTATTTAAATTCGATTGGTTACTTAATGAAAATAAACAGCTAATTTTGAGTAATGTATGTTACTAAAAGAATTATCAAGTTGCATAGAATATGTAATCGATTAAACTGATTGGAATTTCTTTTTTGTCAAAGAACACAGACTGATAAATTCAGCAAATGACTGGGTAATATAGATATGTCAGATTCAAGACCATCAATGTCTAACTTTGAGAAATAGCCTTCCATAATTATATATATATATATATATATATATATATATATATATATGAGACTTTTAGCCCATTAAAAAACTGGAAAATGTTATAAACCGTTGTCTTAGAATGAGTGCTATATGCGAAATTGATGGTTGAATATGGTTCAACTTATGCTCATTTTTGTATTAAATACTAATTCCTATTAATCTTAAACTGTGTACCGAACAGATACTATATTACTAAGTTCGCTGCACCATATCATTACAAAGATCCATATAAAAGTTAAGGCAGATTAGCCCAGTAATTCCTGAGAAAATTTCTAGAGTAAATGAGGTATTGTGGTGACTGATCTTTATTAATTACTGTGTATTGAATGAATAGCATAATACTTGTTCAATGAATCAGTCAAAGACAACAACAAAGCTCTTCCAGCACTGAAAGGGCCTCCCAGTAGGCTCTGAACTTCCCTAGAAAGAGTGAGTAACATTTAACTGGTCTCAAGTGAAAGTTGCCAAAACACGGAACAACCTGCACGTGGGGCTATGTACAGGACACTCTGTGTCCCTGCGGCGCTGATGTGCAGACTATTGTACACATCCTGACAGACTGTCCGCTAAAGCGGAGCATGCTCTGATGTGGATCTGAGGGATAGCTTGGACATTGTCCGATGATAGATCTTGAGATGAAGTCAAATACTATGATGATGATGGAGAAAATTTAGTGAAACACAGTATATTGATTTGGTTTCAAAAGTCCAGTTCAGCTGATAGATTATGATTTCCATTAAACCAGGAAGACCCACTTTGGAAAATTTCAGAGAAGAACAATTATTTGATACTGAAAAATAATGAAACTGTTTGTTGTTCTTGGCTTGACTACTCAAAGTCTACTGACCGAGTTTTCTTCTTTACCTGCCGTTTGTTCAGTAGTGAAAGTTGTAGCGGCCTGTCTTTGTTCCTAAGATTTGGTAATCAATGGAACCGTCTGTCAAAAATTCTAAAGACAATCAACTTATGATAAGGAATGTATGATGATGTGACATGGCAAACGATCGGGTCACCCTGTTGACTTGCAATCAAATAAACTGATTCAGGAAGAGAAGACATACTGGTGGGTAGTTTTATGGCGCTTGATTAATATAATCCAATTTTTGATTAATATAATCCAATTTTTGATTAATATAATCCAATTTTTGATTAATATAATCCAATTTTTGGCTGAGAGAAATTTGACCTTCCGTGACACAAATTAAAAGCTTGGTGACACCAAAAATGGAAATTTTCTTGGAGAAGCAGAGTTAATAACAAAATTTGATCCTGTCTTGTCTAAACATATCAGATGCACTAAGAGGTATGAACTGAGTGATCATTATCTCAGCAACCACATTCAGAATGAACTTATCGACCTTCTGGATAAGTCAACCCGGAACAAAATCATTTCCAAAGTTTTTGCATCAAAATATTATAGCATAATACTAGATTGCACATTTGATATCAGTCTCAGAAAGCAACCAAGTATTGTTCTTTGGGAAGTTGAATTTACAGAAGGATGTGGATCAGAAATTTTTGAACACTCCGCTGAGTTTCTTGATGTGTGCGATACAACTGAAAAAGACCTTTTTGACAGCATGATGAACTTCCTGTTCAAGTTTGGCATTGCCATAGAAGACTATCGAAGCGATGGGTATGATAGCGGATCCAACATGCAAGAAAAAAAATCATGGCAGGCAAGCACGTTTCTTGAAGGCAATAAAAAAGCTCTACACATGCCATATGCCATGTGCCAGTCATCGACTTAATTTGGTAATTGCTAATGCTGCAGGGTCGTCGGTTACTTCCTTTTCTTTCTTTGGCTATCTGCAAAGAACGTACAATTTATTTGCTGCATCAACGAAGCAACGGGCTATTTTAAAGAAGCACATGTTCCATCTTACAGTTAAAAGCTTTCCAGACGCAGGATGGGAAGTAAAAATGGAAACTGTTAAGTCGTTGCGTTTTCAGACAACAGAAATTTTGGAAGTGATCAAAGAATTAGAATGAGTTTCTCTAGAGAATCGACGTGGATTTATCAGCACAAAATGTTGAGCTTTAGCCACTGAAATCAGGAGCTGGCGTTTCCTTGTTTGTTTGGTTAACTGATATGCCTTCTTGCTTTAAATAAACGTTGCATCGATGAGCAAATTTCTCACGTCGAGGTTGGCATGTCATTTGTTACAGACAGGAAGAACTTGCAGTGGTCAAAGTCAAAGCAAGAGAATTAGCTGATGATCTTAGTGGATCGCACCTATTTAGAACCAAGGAGAAGAAAGAAAACATGTCTCTTCGGATATGTATCATCAGATGAGTCAGATCATCACACGGGTGGCGAAGCATTTCACTCAGAATTTTTCTGTTCACTCATATCCTGGGCCCAACTCTCTTTCTGATCTACATTAATGATCTTCCAAATCACATCCTTACATCATTTGTAGACATTTATGCTGATGACACTACCATCTATGGTAGCACATCAAAGACTGTAAATGACCAAGTTCTCTCTGATTCTCTCTCCTCTGATCTTGAGCACGTGGTATAATGGGGGAAAAGGTGGCTGGTTACCTTTTAATGCATCAAAAACCAAGCTTCTATCTTTACATCATCAACACTTCGATCCCCATCTGGCATCAATTGAAATGAATGGCTCACGTCTTGGGAGGCTTTATGTTTTGACAAGCTTTTGGGCTTGACCTTTACTCCTGATCTGAGATGGAACACATACATCAAATCCGTTGCCAAGGTTGCTGAAAAAATGGTGGGATCATTCTATCGACCCAGTAGATATTTCAGTGCTGATGCAATTCTCTATCTATATAAGAGCCAAGTACGTTCAAGTATGAAGTACTGTTGTCACATCTGGGCAGGAGCTTCTAGAAAGATCATATCCTGCCTTGATAGGGTTAAAAATAGACTTTGTAGCCTCGTGGGGGATGCCCTTTTCTCTTCCCTGCAACCTCTTTCTCACAGAAGAGATGTTACGAGTCTGTCCTTGTTTTATCGTTATTTTTATGGCAAGTGCTCGTCTGAGCTCCAATCTATAGTCCCCCCCTCGCCAAACTTTCATGAGAAACACTTGTCTAGCTGAAAACACTACCAATAATTTCCTCCATTCTTTATCTGTGCATGAACCTAAACATAGATTCCATGAGCAAAACTTCTTTCTTAGAACTGCACGCCTGTGAAACTTTGGAACGTTTGCCTGCTTCCCAGCTGACTACAATATGGTTGTCTTCAAGTCTAATGTAAACAAGTTCTTGATGAGCCATTCCACTTAAGTTAACAAATTTACCGGATTTCCATTACTAACGATTACTATATTGTCCAATTGACTACTGTGCACTCTTTAACCCTTATCCTCGATTGGTCTCTTGGCCTTGATAAGTGGTGCCGCCTATGTAAAAAAAAAAATATCCACGAGTTCCTGTGGTGCTGACGTGCAGACTATTTTACAAAGTCTTCAGGAGCTTCTTGAAACCATGAATGATTTTAAATTAAATTACATTTTCGGCTATTAAATGTGTAAATCTATAAATATAAAAGCAAAAATGTATGTATGTATGTATGTATGTATGTATGTATGTTCGATTTTGTGTATGTCTGTAAAAAGCTTTTTTTGCTGGACTTCTCGGTCAGCTCATTCCTTCTTAAAACTTTTTATATCACGTCTAAATGATAATATCTAAGAGTTACGAACGGGGGTCGCCTGTCTATTTAATTTGCCCGACTTTCACGCGCTATTTTTTCCAGATTTTTAGAGCGTCCCGTGTATCTTTCGCTTTTCAGTATAAAACAAGCAAAAACTGGCTTGCAGCCGCGTCATGTTTCAAGGTCAAACATCATGCAACTTAAGTTTCTTGCACCTGTTAATTTCATTTTATAAACGTTAAATTAAGATGCTTTTCATTCCTCCTCTCTCGTGGCCGAGATGGTTAGATCCCCGGTTTTTTTCCATTTCGTTTCCACCTCCACGTCAAAGGTTCGGGTTTCAAGTCTACTTTCCTACTAAAACTTTTTTTTCTTTTACACCGCCAAACACTCGGCCAACGTTTTTTTTTTCAAACAGGGTTGTTTTGATCACCCCTCCCCCACCAACACACACACCTACAAACACCCAGGCCATACCGGGTACCCTCTGCTAGTTATATCATAAAAGACACACGTGTTGATTTATATCCAAACATAGCTGTTACACTCAGAATTGTAACCATATTGCAAGTTAGTGTGGCATGCTGTGAGCGCAACTTTTCTAAATTGAAACTAATTAAAAAGGTTCTTTATAATTCCATGTCTCAGAAAAGACTGACTGGCTTATTTGCTATAAGCATTGGACATGAAATAAGCCAAGAAATTGACATAAATCATTTAGTACAGCAGTTTGCCACAGAGATGGTTAGAAAAATGAAATTTTAATTATAAGGTTGGCAGAGACACAAATTTTCTTCAATTCCAGTTTCAAAATCTGTTTATTTTTTCGACTCTGACTAAGGCTTTCTTCTGACTGCATTTGTTGCTTCAGGATGTGTAAAACCGTTGTACATAATTATATATTTGTATATCATTTTTTTCTGGAAATTAATCAAGTAGACTACAGCACTGAGTTGTTTTCTTTTGTGTGTATGAAATTGCTTTTCCTTCTAGTGCGACAGACCAACAAGGCGACGGCATAATAACAAAATCGATCAACGGGGTTCTGCCATATTAAGAAGTTACAATTAGTCGCTATCGACCGGGAATTGACTCTTACGTGACAAGGGGTCTCTTGGCAGGGGATCCTATCCCATTTGGTGACCTGTGACCAGGATATCCTATTACAACTCACTGACCCAAAAAATGTCGTTTTCGACTGTGCATTCCTTTGATATACTTAGAGGAAGGGGTGCAACTGGGGTTGTTCCCAGGACCAATCACACCCAACAACGTCACCCCAGGAAAGGTTCCCCCCTCCCGCCTGTGCACCTGTGAATCTGCAAACGTTATCATGGCCCATGAGGTAACCCCTGTGATGACGCACTGCACTTAAATTATAAACAACCTCACTCTGCAACCCTGAGTCATTACCAGTTTTGGAGTACAAATTTAAAAAAATGACATTGTTGTTGATGAAAATCACAAAACTAATCTTTTCTCTGAGCTGGGTTTTTCGCTATCGCTCGGGCACACCGATGATAATTAAAGAATAAAAAAATCATATCTGCCCGGATTTCTCCAGTACTTTGGGAGTCTTAGCCTCCTCCCAGTGGGCAGTTTAACTGCTCCCTGGGATGGCGACGTCACAGATGCGCAAACTTTTTGTGTGGTTGAAAATCTTTTAACACCATTTTGAAGGAATTTTCATTGAAAAGGTATATATGCATATTCTTGTAAATATTTTCACAAATATTTTTAATATTTCTTGAACTGTTGATTTAGGTACTCATACATGTTTCATTAGACAATACACACATGCAAATTAACACATAATACTCATAAAAATGCTTTTATCTGCTTTTTTATTTACCATCCAAGAGAATACAAAATTAAGACGCATCTAAAAAGACCTGTTTGCCTTTCTATTATTTACCATCCAAGTGAGTTCCATGTTTACTCTCAATAAAGGACGAAATTATCTTTATTTGAATCGACTAACTATTTTGAGTAGTTTTCATGGCTGTTACTTTTTTTTTCTTTTCCTGATTTCCCATCGCTGATGCATTAGATTGTAACATTTGTTTTTGTTTGTTATTGTTAACAGATTTGTGAAAGAATTCCATTATTCAATGAACCTGTTATAGAAGGTTGCAATGCATAAATTATCTTTGAAGTAAAATATTTTAATCGCGGAGTTATTTCTACTGTAAAAGTATGAGATAAATTTTGTTGTTTTGGGGTAAGTTCAAACTAGCAACAAAAGTTGTTCAGACTTGTGTTTGTTGTTCAGACTTGTGTTTGTTGTTCAGACTTGTGTTTGTTGTTCAGACTAGCAACAAAAGTTGTACTGATCGAAAAAAAAACTTCATGCATTTCCTTTATAAGTTATAAAGTTTGTATTTATCGCATCAGTGGGAGTGCAGGGGCCTTTTTAGCGCTTAATGACTTTCTCCTGCATCGTGACATTTTAAAAATGACTTAGTTACTTTTAACAACATTTCGTTACTACGACTAATGCTGTCTTGATTTATTTTGCCCTTTTTCTCCCCCACCCTTCTATAGGAGCACTTTCTGATACTCCCTCTTCATTTTTCAAATAAATTTCTGATGTCTAATTTTTCACACGATATCAAACTTTGGCACTTCTGCATAACAGTGCCACGAGGCGACTCCTGTTCTTTGAATGAGAAATGCCCTCCACCAGCCGTTCTGTGAATCAAATATAAACAAGTGTCTCTGAGAATGCAAAAATATATAATAACGAAATAAATAACAAAAAAAAATATAGGAAAAGCGAAACATTTATTGTATAAAAAATATAATTTTAATGTTTTAATATTATTTCTTTTAAATGAGCGATTTATAAATGAAAATAAAATGATAAACGTTAAAAACATGAAACATTTATAGATTGTTTTTAGAATTATTTGGGTTTTTTCCTGTAAGATTGTATAAAATGTAGCAACATATTATCTTTTATTTTTTATTTTTTCATCAGAAGATTGTACAAAAATATATCAAAATATAATTTTACAAATATGAAAAATTTATAGAGGTTTAAGAATATTTTCTTGTTTTTACACAAAGAGTGTTTTTTTTTTTGTTATTTTTTCAACGTAAAATTGTACAAACATATTTCAAAATATCATTTTTGATTTTTTTTTTAATGAGTGATACGATTTATCGACCCTTGTTCGACTCATACGCCCTCTATCGGCCGTTCTTGAAACTAAAATACGCACATTCTCCTCATGGCACTGTCATACAGAAGTGCCCAAACTTTCTGTAGCAAAATACTTTTGAAATTTGGGTTTAAAGTTTTTGAAAATTCCCTTAAAAAAACTTGTAGAAGACTGAGAGCCGAAACGTACTGAAACAACTATAAAAAAATAGCTATGAAATACCAAAAAGTAGATAAAAGTTTTGAAAACGTTTGTAGCTTCAAAACCCCAATATAACGATTTCTTCTGTTTTTTTTTTGTTTTTTTTGCTATTTTTTTTTTTTTTTTTTTTTTCATGATTAAACAATATCTGCATTCTGAGAGTATCTTACTTTGTTTAAAGTGACATTTATTGCGGGTTCAGTGCGTCGTGTGTGTATGGGGACCACAAGTTGCATTTTTCAGGCAGAGGAGTTGCAAATCACATTTTGCAGAGGGGACGATGTTGTTTTTTTTTTTTTTTTTTTTTTTTTACACAGTGATCACCACTTATCAAGGCCCGGAAGCCACTCAGGGATAAGGGTTATTGCAAGTACATAAAGTTAGTGAGGAGATTTGCTGAAGTGTTTACTTAAGGGGGCGGTTCATTAGGAATTTGTTAACATTGGACTTGAAGGCATCCAAATTGTAGTTCGGAGGGAAGCAGGCAGACGGAACAGAGTTCCACAGGCGTGCAGTTCTAAGAAAGAAGCTTTGTTCATGGAATACGCGTTTTGATTTAGGCACAGATGGGGGAAATTTTTCACAGTGGATTCAGCTAGACGGGTGTTTCTCGTGAAAGATTGGCGATGGGGGACCAGAGATTGGAGTTCAGACGAGCATCTGCCATGGAAATAACGATAAAACAAGGACAGGCTCGCAACGTCTCTTCTGTGGAAGAGAGGTTGCAGGGTAGAGAAAAGGGCATCCCCCACTAAGCCACGAAGTCTATTTTGTACTCTGTCAAGGCAGGATAGGCTGTTTTTAGCAGCTCCTGCCCAGATATGGCAACAGTATTCCATCCTTGGACGTACTTGGCTTTTATATAGATAGAGAATTGCATCAGTAGTGAGATATCTTCTGGAGCGGTAGAAGGATCCCACCATCTTTCCAGCGACCTTGGCAACAGACTTGATGTACGTGTTCCATTTCAGATCAGGAGTAAAGGTTAAACCCAGAAGCTTGTCAAAACACGGAGCCTCACCCAGACGAGAGCCATCCATCACAATTGATGCCAGCTGGGGATCAGAGCGTTGATGATGTAAGTATGCCACTGTTTAATGCTATCATTCACAACACAGTTAACACTTTTATTAATGTGCTCATGGCTGGTTGATGGCTTACTGTCTATCATTTTTATATGGAGTGTACTTTTATGGCTGGGTGCCCTTCCTATCACTAATCACAGTTGTAAGCGATGGGCCTAGCCTTTTCCATTCCACAGACAAAATCTACAAGGCAACAGGCACTTTCATTGAGATTAACCCACAAGCTGAGACGGTTTACTAGAGTATGTCACTGAAAGCCAGACATAAAGGATTAAAAGAATGCATGCAAACATACATATTTTCATTTATTTATCTTTCAGCACATATGATCTTCAGGTATTTTCAAATATAGTTGACTTTATTTCTTTAGATATGTTGCTTCTACATTACTTGAACCAAGGTATATAAATCAACATCTTTCTGCACTTTATGAAATGTGCAGATTTAGAAAGCCATAATCACCATGTTAACTATTCTGTACTTAATTTTTCTTTCCAGAGCAATTTTGAAACATGGCCACTCGTGATCAATAAAATAGATATTATGTGTATTTTTATGCGTGATACCTTATATATCTGTATGTAGGATCCACTCCTGAACTAATAACTGCTCATTATGAATTCTGAAATGCAGTCACTAAGAGAAAGGGTAGATAATGCAGGCTATATTTAGTTTAATTTAGTTTTATGCAAAGGTAACCTTCGTGAAAATTGATATACCTCCAATTATTGTGAAATTTTAACAGTAAGTATAAGACATCAATTGATAATTATTCTGTGATTTTAAATTTCTTAGGAGTTATTTTAAAGTATTTTAGGAGAAATAATATCGGGACAATCTCCCATTTGAAAATTCAAAATTTTCAGGCTTATGCTGAATTGGCGCTTCTGCAGAATTGGAACGAGATTTTTGGAAATTGTAAAACTGAATTTCACATGAAAACAATGGTATCTACGTATTCCTCATATTTTTAAGATTATTATACCCCAAAATTACAAAAATTGATAAGGTAGAAAAAATTTTATTAAAGAAAAATAAAAAATAGAATTTGATTAAAACGATCGTAAAACACAGGAGAGTTCAACAGAGAAGTAATTTTCCGTTCGAATTAAACAAAAATGGTGGGAATTATCCACCTGCTAACATAATTAAAGTTGTTGTTTTAATAATCCAGTAATATTTAGGTAATAATTTGGGAGCTACCATCGTAACTTATTAGAATTAACAAAAAAAAAATCATTTGAAACCATTGTTTTTTATCTGAGAATTCTTTTTATTGACTTCTAAATCTCGTCCCAATAATGTAGAAGCATCGCTGAATTTAATCCATTAGACATCAATTAAGCACAAGTCCCTGCATTTCAGTTTCTTCTTAAGACCCTCTAAGCTTTGGGACATTGTTTTTTAGAATTCAAAATGATGTAATGGACTTTGATTGAAATAGATATAAGGTTTAGTATCATTATATCTGGATTTTAATCTTTGTAAGGGGACATAAAAGTAGTGCAAAATTGTTGTGTTTGTGCACGGATATTCATATAATATATATGTGCATATATATATATATATATATATATATATATATATATATATATATATATATATATATATATATATATATATATTTCATATCGGAAAGTACTTCATTTAAACTCCTCAGCCTAACATTCACAGGGAACCTGAGTTGGAACAGATACATTGAGAGCATTGCCAAAGCTGCTGCGAAGAAGGTGGGCTCTCTCTACCGTGCTAGAAAGCTGCTTACACCTGAAAGTATCCTGTACTTCTATAAGGCCACCATTCGCCCATGTATGGAATACTGTTGTCATATTTGGGCTGGCGCATCTGCTACTAGCCTCTCACTCCTGGACAGGGTACAAAAGAGAGTCGCCAATCTGATAGGTCCTGAACTATCATCTAAGCTTCAGCCTTTATCCCATCGACGAAATGTTGCATCCCTCTGCCTGTTCTACAAGTATTTTAATGGTGGATGCTCTGACGAACTACAAGCACTTGTACCCCCTTGACATAATTATTGCTGACAAACTTGACAAGCAGCTAAATCCCACCCCTACACAGTAGAGATCCCTAGATGTAAGAAAGCCTTCTACTCCAATAGTTTCTCCTCCAGAACTGCTAGACTTTGGAACTCCCTTTCGGAATTCTGCTTCTCCAACTGTACTGACACGCAGAAGTTCAAGTGTAATGTGAACAGACATCTTGCTGCTTATCTCCCTTCATAATATCCTTGCAAATTATGTTACTGATAGTAGCCCCCTACTTCAAAGTGACACTGTGCCTTGTTTGGGGTGAAAATGGATTAATAAAAAAAACATATATCTACATAAAAACGTATAAAGGGATATTATATTTTATATATCGATTTTCAGTATTTACTACAACAGTGCTCAGTACATGAGTAGAACTAGGTAGTATGTTATGAAAATATATATGGCAATTAAGCTACAGAGAGTTTCCTGTGTTTCATCCTCGTGAGGATTTGTTAACGCTATTGGATGAAACGCAGAAAATTCCGTGCAACTTAATTGGCATATATATGGCAATTTCACGTTTTTATTTTCAGATGGTAATTTATTTATTTCTAGTTATTTTTTTTTTAAATCTATTTTTATTTAATCATTTATTTTCGTTCATTTATTTATTTATAGAATTTTAAAAAAATTTAATTAATTTTTTTTTTTAATTTAAATCAGTAAAAAATATTTTGAAACTCAAATTTTCCCCTGAATCTGAGATCCCATAAACCGGAAGTCCCATATTTTACGGAGTTGCTGGGAAATAAAACTGAGTAATTTATCTGCTGAGATAAACAATAGATAGACACACACAACACGCGGTCGCTATTTCCGGTGAGAACAGGTATAAACAGAAGCTGAAAAGAATTCAATATTTTTCGACCATAAACTGGTCCCCTGATATTGGATTTGAAACGGACGGTAGCGATATTTTTCCGCCCCTTGTGTAAAATTTTAAAATAAATATTATCTTCTTATATTGACTTTTCTTTATAATTGAGCACTTTGCTGAGGTTCTTTCCCACAAACACCACATATATATATATATATATATATATATATATATATATATATATATATATATATATACACTAATGGGGGAGGCACCCGGCCTTAACCAGTTGTAAAATACCCTTAAATATATTTTGATGTATGCAGATTTCATGTTAATTATTACAGAACCAATTCTCTATTGAATATTATATTGTACCTAATATATAGTACTGATTTCAAAAGTTAAAAAAAAATGACTCAAGTGCCATCAGCTAGAGTCGAAACCAAAACAATTAGTGCTCCAGCCACATTCTCTACCATTTGAGCTATCGACAGATAGATAAGAAAGGTTAAAAAGTAAACTACTTCAAGCTATGAATGAATTTGTGCTTGCGCAAAGTAATAGAAATGTGTTGGCAAGTTGAAATGAACATTTTTGCATATTTCTGTATACGTTATTCATCCATCCAAACAAAGATTTTACTCACTATAAACCATACTTGGTGTATGGTTACTATTTCCTGTTAATTTCCGTGTTGTGCAACCAGTAGTTTAAGAGTTTATCGGTTAAATATTTACAGACACATACATATGCATAATCTACTGTTTTATTTATATAGATTAGAAACTGTCATTGACTCTGATAAATCTCTGAGTTTTGAAAGTTATTTGTTGAGCAGATGCTAATTGCTTTTGACTCTTTTTGTCTGTTCATCTAGAGGATAATCTCTAACTTGCCAGACTGCTTCTTGTTCCCCGAGATAATCCCTCTTACATTTAATCCTGCTTTTCATAACACGTCTAAAGATAACTGCAACATGTTTTCACTGCTACTAAATATCTTTTTTATTGGCCTTAGATGCTTCACAGCAAGTGACGCGCATAGATCTAGAGATGGTATGGTCAGTTTTTTTTTTTTCACTCTTTACTCTTTTTCACCGCAAGTAAGGAATGTTGTCACTTGGAACGTAAGGGGCTATTATTTGGGATCGTGTCTAACAGAGGACTGTGGGGAGATGAGCAGCAAGGTGTCTGCTCACATTACATTCAAACTTTTGTAGGTTAGTACAGTAAGGGAAGCAGGAAACAGGGTAAGAATTCTAAACTCTAGCAGTTTGAGGAGAGAAACTATTAGAGTAGAAGGCTTTCCGGCATTTAGGGACCTCAACAGTGAAGGGGTGGGATTTTGATGCTTGTCTGGTTAGTTGGGAATATGTATGTCGAGGAGGCACCAGTGCTATGTGTTCATCAGAGTACATTCCATTAAAGTACTTTGTAAAATAGGCTCAGGGATGCAACATTGAAACAATGAGACAGCGACTGGGTCTTGGCCAATAGTGCAGGACCAATTAGATTTTAGACTCCTTTTTGGATCTTGTCTAAGAGAGAAAGACTAGTAGTAGATACACTAGCCAGATGTGGCAACAATATTCCATGCATGAGCGAATTGTGGTTTTGTAAATATACAGAATATCTGGTGTGAGTAATTTTCTAGCATGCTACAGGGAGTCCACCTTCTTTGCAGCAGCCTTAGCAATGTCCTCAATGTATTTGTTCCAATTCATGTTGCTTATTGTGAATATTAAGCCGAGGAGTTTGAAAGATGGGCTCTCAGGTAGGGTGTTACTTGTCATAGCAATTGGTGTTTGAGAAGATTTTTTGTAGTTGTTTAAGGAAATTCCTTTATTATATGCCCCAAAAACTCAAGTAGAAGTCCTAGTACTGAGAAATATTATGAGAAAGTTTGAATCTGATCAAATGAACCACCCCGAGCCCTAATTTGAATGCCTGATGCCAATGCTGTGTGCCACCCTCTTCTTTGCACATCTCTGTCTTAGTTTCAGTTGCACAGATGAAAAACACCTCGTTTTTATTAAAAAAGACTTTTATGGAAATTACTCCAGACAAGACATGAAGCCAGTTGATGTAAAAATCTTCAAGAGTCAAAAACTAGTCAACAATAAGTGTTCCTATTTACTTGTCTCCCCACAAGGGCAAAGCTAGACACAGTTTGGATTTTAATGTGGAGAAAATCCAGCCCATCCCCAAAAAAGGGGAACTCTGGATTGGAACAAAATAAAAAAAAAAATGTCTCAATCTAGAAGGATTTCTCCACTAACCGAGGACAGAATAGACTAAGTGCAACATGCGAATAGATGCTACACTTTTGTTTCTACAACAAGTATTCCCTCTATGATAATAGTCTGAACAGTTCTTCTTCGTTATAATAGTGGCATTTGAAAATGAAAATGTTGAATTTCAAGTAAAACTAATTGTATCTACTTAATTGTCATGTCGCAGTAATAAACATGTCCAAAAATTACGAAAAACAATGATTATTAATGAAAATAGTTTTCGAAGATAATTGAGTTTTGTGAAAGTCTGAATCGTAACAAAAGGGGATGAATATTTTCTGAAAACAGAAAATCTGTTCGAACATGTTTTTTTCCTCACATACACACTCACATGTATGCATGCACACACGCACACATACACACGTACATATATTCATGTTAACGTACATACACTCACATTCACGTGCATACACACACATGCTAACGTACACACATGTACGCACACATATGCACACATGGGCAACGTCACTTCCCTTTAAAGGAAATCCAGACATGTGCAGTCAGAACACTGACCCCAGTATAAAAGCCAACAACAACATTCAACTTCCTTTCGTCAACCAGACAAATTCGCGTCCACATCTTGTGGCCTGAAGACACTTCCACATGGACGACTGCTACCATGCACGCACGGCTTTACTGAGGTCAACCTGCTCTCTCTTTCTTTTTCTACATGCTGGACTGCCCTTTCTCTTTCCCCTACTTTATTCCTCTTTTTTTCCACGCATGTAGTCGTCAACGACTGAACTGAACACGTGTTCCACCTAAACCATTTATTTTCAACAGAAAATAAATGACATGTTTATTTCATTCAGCAATTCAGTTTTGCTTCTTTCCTTCTATTCATTTCATTATTTTCTTTTGTAGCGGGTTAGGATTATTATATCCTGGTCTGCAACAAATCTTAGGCCAAAATTGTTTAGCTAATTGTCTTTGAAAACTATTTTCATTAATAATTAATTTTTTACCTTATCGTTTTTCGTAATTTTTGGATAAGTTCGTTACTGTGACATGATAATCAAGTAAATACCATTGGTTTTACTTGAAATGCAATATTTCGATTTTTTAATTTCCCTATTATAACTAAGAAGAATCGCCTGAACAATGCAAGCAATATGTATTATCAATGCTCATCTCAAACATTTCAGAAACATTATATCAAATCGGTACGGACCCAAATTAATATAAAATTGGAAACGACTCAAGGCAATTTCCATTTCATAAACGCATCACACATTTTGAATTTTATCGAGTATGGTTTATCAGAAAAATAATAGCAAAAACATTCGTTCTAGTATTCACCAATAAGAGTCATTGTCAAAATACACCTGGAGAAGGTTGGAGGTTACATCAACTGAAACGTTGGAGAATAATGTCCAAGATGAGGACAGTAGTCTGAGCAATCCAAATAACACAGTTTGGCTATTTCCAAATTCAAAATCAGAAGCAATGACCAAGTAGATTGCTTCTCTTTTACTGATATATGTATATGTTTATATATTTGTATGGACAGGATTAACTTCTAAGCGCATTAACTGGTCATTATGAATGTTGGAACACAACTGCTCCGTATAAAGGTTCGTAATGTGGGTTATATTTAGTTTAATTTAGTCTTATTGCAAAAATGGTGGAAAAGTAGTTGAAGCCAGTTTATACGTCATCTAATGTAGGCTTGGTGTCACAAAAGTTCTTATATTCAAATGCACATGTATAAAAATGCATTTAAATGTGTAAAATGTTTTAAAGAAAAAACTTGCTGTCATTTAATCTATGTATGAAGTATTAAGTATTGTTTCCATATTTGGGCTGGTGAATTTCTCTCTTATTTAAAAGTTTTTAATAAAGTACAGAAACGTATCTGTCATTTGGTTGCCCCCCTCTCCACCATCTTCTTTACCACAACCTCTTTCTTATAGACGTGATGTTGCTAGTCTTAGTCATTTTTTTTATATATATACTATTAGCAGGGGGCACCTGGCGTTGCCTGGTCGGAAAATTTGCTTAGATATGAAATTTTTATTTATATAGTTTTCGTATATATTATTATAGAGTCAATTCTCTATAGGTTATTATATATTATATTGTACCCAATATATAGCAGTAAAATAAAAATATATGACTTTGGTGCAATCAGTTAGAATCGAAACTGAAACCCAAACATATAGCACTCCAGCCTTAGTCATAACCATTTGAGCTATCGTCATTTGGATAAGAAATATCTAAAAATGAACTGATGTTAATGTAAAAATGCACACTTATATGCATACAAGAGAACTTTCAGTCGACTTACGCCTGTGAAGTTCCAATCTCCTTCAATTTTGACCTCCTAGCAGCTATTTTTTTACTATCCATAAAAAAAACGGTCTACAAAAATTGCAATAATTTGACCCGCCTTATGCCGTTCTGCAACTTTGTGTCTCTGAGGAGATACAGTTTGAATAAGAATGGAGATAGACAGACATCATGAATTTTATAAATTAGATTATAATGAGTGAATATGCCGTATTGCCACCTTTATTTTATTTATTATTAATGTTTTCCACTTAAACATGGTTCAGGTAATAAGCGTTTTTAGCGTTACTATTACGTGATTAAAATAGAAATTAGCAATTTATTGAAAATATATTCGCAAACAAAACTGGTTTTCTAATAATAATAAAAAAAAGAAGAAAGAGATATTGTAACAAATGAATATCCAAACGATTTCAGTATTTACAGAACAGAGTCAATCCAAAATATAGACAGAATTCTGAATCAGTCCCAGAAATAGCCACCACATTTGATGAATTGTTCAGCTGTAAAAACATACGCAGATGACACTAAGCATGCAAAGAGTAAGGTTATGGTTAGGATTATCTTAAAAAAATATATTTTAGCTCCTTAAAAAATAGTTGACACCACCCCTCCAAAAAGTATGGCTTTCAAATCATAAACTGCTTCAACCATTTCCGCTAGCAACTATTTTAACCAGCTAAAGACCCATAAAAAACACGGTTCACAAAATAATACAATCATTTGACCTGCATTATATTGCTCTGTGACTTTCCATCTTAGAGGAGATACCATTTGAAAAAATGGAGATAGACAGACAGACAGAAAGAAAGAAAGAATGATAGACATATTGTTTTAAAATGAGATATAAACAATATATTTTAGCTTCTTAAAAATAGTTGATCTGTCTTCTCCAAAAAATATCTTTCAAATCGTAAACTGCTTCGACCATTTCCGTCAGCAACTATTTTAACCGGGTAAATGCCCATAATAAAAACGACATTCCATCTCCAAGTCGAAACAGTTTGAAAAAAAATGGGGGCAGACACACAGACAGACACACAGACAGACATAGTGAGATTTATAAATTTTATCTCCTTAAAAAATAGTTTACACCCTTCCCTGCAAAAAGTATGCTTTTTGAATCGAAAACTCCTTCGAGCACTTCAGATATCAACTATTTTAACTAGATAAATACCCATAAAACAATGGTGCACAAAAAATGTAATCATTTGACCCACCTCATGCCGCTCTGCAACTTTCTGACTCAGAAGAGGTACAGTTTGAAAAAAAAAAAATGGAAACAGACAGACAGTAAGATCCATAAATGAGATTATAGCATGTGTTCTTCAGAATTGTCTGATCTATTCCCTTCTTCCTTTGTTCCAGCTCGTTTGACTCGTTAGTCTAGAGGTCTCCATCAATTCACTGTTCCGATATCTTATTGTAATACAGCTTCTTATTCTAGTAGTTTCTTTTCAAAAACTGCAAGTTTATAGAACTCTCTTCCTGCTTACTGTTTTCCCCCTATCTATAGCCTCGGGTTTTTTGTTTTTTTTTTGACTTAGGCTAATAAGCATCTCTTGTCGATGTGATAATCATCTTACATCAAGTAGCCTTATGCCTTGTCTTGAACGATTTCTATAAAAAAAACCCAAAAAACCCCAGAAAAAACTACATTATATGAATCGAATAAGAACAATGATTATTTAGTTGTGAAACTGAATGAATACAAACGCATTTAGCTATTTTAAGACTTGGTGTCACTTTGTATTGTTTGGATTACTGTTATTATCTTAAATGTTATTCACACAACACACAGCCGATGTAACCTCCAACCTTCTTAAGGTGCATCTTGTTAGATTTGGGAATCATTCTCTTAAACTCTGGAATCTGTATAGAATTTCAAAAGAAGCTTCTATCTCTACATCATCAACGCATCAATTGAAATGGATGGATCTCGTCTTGGAGAAGCTTCTTGTTTTGACAAGCTTCTGGGCTTGAAATGGAACACATACATCAAATCTGTTGCCAAGGTCGCTGGAAAAATGGTGGGATCCTTCTACTGCTCCAGTAGATATCTCACCACTGATGCAATTCTTTATCTATATAAAAGCCAAGTACGTCCAAGAATGGAGTACTGTTGTCACATCTGGACAGGAGCTACTAGAAGCAGGTTATCCTGCCTTGACAGAGTACAAAATAGACTTCGTAGCTTAGTGGGGGATGCCCTTTTCTCTTCCCTGCAACCTCTTTCCCACAGAAGGGATGTTGCGAGCCTGTTTTTGTTTTATCATTATTTTCATGGCAAGTGTTCATCTGAGCTCTAATCTCTGGTCTCCCCCCTTGCCAATCTTTTACAAAAAACACCCATCTAGCTGAAACCACTGTCAATAATTTTCCCCACTCTTTAACTGTGCCTAAATTGAAACGTAGATTCCATGAGCAAAGCTTCTTTCTTAGAACTGCACGCCTGTGGAACTCTCTTCCGTTTGCCTGTTTTCCAGCTGACTACAACTTGGTTGTCTTCAAGTCCAACATAAACAAATTCTTGATGAACCGCCCCCTTAAGTAATCCAATTTACTAAATTTCCATTAATAACGATTACTACGATATTATCCCATTGATTACTGTACACTTAATAACTCTTATCCTCGAGTGGGCTCCGGGCCTTGATAAGTGGTGACTCCTATGTAAAAAAAAAATAAAAATAAATAAGAGCTAAGTAATATTCAGTTCTGGGGGTTGAAGGTTCAATTCTCAGTGCAAGCGACACTAAGAATACAAAAAGGAACTACTTAAGATTTATACCTGGTCATAGCTGGCAGAACAAGAGCAACCCCTCCCCATCCCAGTGGAATAAATAAAAGATTCCATTTGAAGTTTCATACAGATTCCTGAGTTTAACAGAAAGATTTCCAAGTTCGACAAGATGCACGTAAAAAAGGTCGGAGGTTACATCAGGCGAAATGTTGTCAGAACAACATCCAAGATGAAAACAGTAGTCCGAATAATCCAAATAATTCAAATTATCAATCTTCATCCCCAAAATTCTGAAACATAGTATTGAGATCACTTTACCGATGCTTGTCCTCAACTATGGAAGTTGAATATAAACAATTGTTTTATATGCAACTGCACATATGCAACCATGTAAAAATATGGGTACTTGTGAGCTTTTGCCACCGTGCTAAAATAATAACTTTATTATTTTGAAAGCCATTCTTAACATGGGGAGGGGAGGATGCTTCCACATAACAATTTAATAAAAAAAAAAAAAGATATCGTGAAGCTTGAATTTAACCTGAAAAAAACTATTTAAAAATAACATGGTGACAAAAGTGCACTAGCGCCAAAATATGCAATCCATGTTATGCTATTTTATTAGACTTGGTGTCACTTGATCTCCACTAAAGAGATTGATTAATAACAATGATTGTTAATATCCGTACATATGAATGCATTAAAATAACTCTGTCAATTTTCAGTCTATAGACTCGAAATTTGATATGCAGGGTACTGAGATTTGGGAAAATCTTTGTAATTCGTTTTCGGCCAGAAATTTAGCTAGTAAGGGGTCAAAGTTCAACGATTTGACCTTTGAGAATTCTACTAAACTCCTCCGACAATTTTCGGTATAAACAATTGAAATTTTAGATATAGGTTCCTTGGACATGGATCTAACTTAATAACTTAATTTGAGCCCCAAACAATAAATGTTAAGGTGTCATAATAGGGGTCAAAGTTTTAAAAAATTGACCTCTGCGGTCTCTACCAAATTACTCAGACAATTTCTGGTCTAAACATTTGAAATTTTACATAAAGAGTATTCAGAGATAGAGCAAGCTTTTTAATCGGTTTGGGTCGAAAATTTTAGCTACAAATATATAAATCTATGTATGTATGTTTGCATGTCTGCCTAAAACTTTCGACAGATGCGACGGATTTTCACAAGGTCAGTATCGTTTTGAAGCTCAACCCTTCAGACGACTAATACCGAAAAATTGGCTAAAAACATTAATTTCTTCACCCTCAACTGTGCACTTTTCTACAGGGATGGGGTCGCTTTTTTTCGCTGATATTTTCGAAAGTCATCCCTCTTTTCGATCGTGTAGCCTTAATTTAAACCTACGTGGCTTCCGGTTTGGCGGTGGTCGTAACAGCAAAGACGTCACGTTTTTTTCTCCTTCGCGAGCCTGCCTTCCTACTACCACTTTTTTTTTTTTTTTTGCTCAACACACACCTCCAAACACCCGGGCAACGCTGGGCACCCATGCTAGTATAAACTATAATTGTTTTACATACGAAATTGCATAAATGCAACTGCATAAAAATGTGCAACATGTTTAATGCTTTGCTGTGACAACTTGGTGTCACTTCACCTCCATTATAGTAATCACTAGGGCTATGACAAGAGCATATTCTTTTCCATTGTTCTGATTCTCAAGTATATATCCATTGATATCTTATGTGTTTTTATGTAGAGTGATGTGATTCTCGGTTGATTAATTGTGTCTTACAGTGTGGATATATACTCGAGAGTCAAAACAATGAAAAAGAATATGCTGTTGTCATAGCCCTAGTAATCACATACAATCATTTTATGTGTAAGTATGCTTGCATACAAATGCATAATATGTGTATTGCCATTTTATTAGACTTAGTGTCATTTGACCTCCTCTGTAGTAATTGAATAATAATGATTATTTATGTCGATACGAACAAATGTCACTATTTAACACACTCCCCTGGGTGGTGTATACATAATATAGGAATTGGATAATGACTAAATTTATTTTATATGCAAACATACATACATACATACATACATACGGACTCATAAGTATGTGTTCATTTTCCGTTAATATTCTTTTTTTAAATACTTAGTGTCACTTGACCTCTCCACTATATAAATTGAATAATAATCAAAATTATTTTATATGCAAGTATAAAAACTGTGCAATCTAGCTAATCCTATTTTAAATGACTTGGTGTCACTTGACTTCAACTACAGAAATCGAATTATATCCAACACTGTTCATACGCAAATACGAACGCGTATAAACGTATATAAATACCTAACATGTCTCGTAGCTACTTTAAGATTTGGTGTCACTTGACTTCCATTATAGGAATCGAATATTAATTAAAATTAGTTTATGTTCAGTTGTGCATGCATACAAATGCACAAAGATGCATAAAAAAGCGTAATATGCTCACTGCTACTTTATTAG
>NC_136483.1:108224198-108249198 GCF_053919585.1 Euprymna scolopes | reverse complement strand
TTGAAATTTTTATATCTATATCATTAATTGCTAGATGAAAGATAATGTTTTTAAATTGCAACAAAATGTACATTACATAAAATAAATCCATGATAATTTTTTGATTCAATTTAAATTAAATTTTTATACTTTACTTTGTAAAATTTATAAAAGTGCACTTTGAAGATAAATACATTTCAAATTGAATCTTGTACATTTATTTTTAAAGCTTATAGTAAAAACATTTTGTTTAACAATTTTTATGCTTTGGATGAAATGCTTTTCTAACTCGTATCTTATCTTTTTAAGATTATATTTTAAAACTCTCCTCTCTGTTTCAGTTTGTATTTCTCCTCACACCACAACTCATTTTTGCAACCCCGTCTTTGTAATACAGGTCTGAATAATGAGAAAATCTGAATTTTTTTTAACAAAAACTTTAAAATA
Organism: Euprymna scolopes; assembly: GCF_053919585.1. Lineage (NCBI taxonomy): Eukaryota > Metazoa > Mollusca > Cephalopoda > Sepiida > Sepiolidae > Euprymna > Euprymna scolopes. Next base: position 108,248,772 of record NC_136483.1, on the reverse strand, counting down.
ACTTTTTTAGATTAAATTTTTTAAAACTTCTTTCAGAATAGAAAATCTTTAAAATTTAATAAGGAACATATCTCATATAGGTTTCATTAACAAATATTCAGTTCATAACGAGAAAAATAGAGATGAAAATTTCAAAAGGACTGTATAACTGGTTACGGTCAATAGTAGTAGCCCTCGCCAACGAAAGTCTTTGTTATTATTATTCTATTATTATTATTTAAAACATTTTGTGTCCTGCTCTTTCGCACGAGGACTAATATGCATATATATATATATATATATATATATATATATATATATATATATATATATATATATATATATATATATGTGTGTGTGTGTGTGTGTGTGTGTGTGTGTATACATATAAATTTAGTTGCTAAATTTAAATTCTGAAAATCAAAATATAGACACATATGTTCGAGTTAAGAATTTATTGTTTGACAAAAGGAATATATAGAAGGGGTTATATTAATTTCCTTAATCCATAGATTTTCAATAATGGCTCATATCATCAGAGGAAATGAAATGCGGTTTTATCGAATTTTAATCTGTGTCTTATCTCGCTTATATGTACATATATATACATACATATATATTTATGCATTATATATATACATATTTATACATTATTTATATATATATATATATATATATATATATATATATATATATATATATATATATATATATATATACTAGACTACCTGTGACCGTTGGATCAGTAATGTATGAGCGTGACACTTGTGACGTAAAGAAAATAGTTTTTTGTGACATAACAGAAACATTTCTATGAAAGTATATTAAAATGAAAAAAGAATATAGATAGATTTTTATGAGTCGTTCTGTTCATAATTGTTTATTTTTGAAAAAAAAACCCAACTTACAGCCATTGAATTATCAGTGGTTTGCCATACTTATAGGTAAATATGCACTGAACAGATACCATAATACTTAAAGTTAAATTCAAATTTTGATATATCTTTTAATTTAAATGCGAAAAAAAAAAACCAGTTGAGACGCTGAAAACGTACACAGTAAAACAATGTATTTTATTGTCGCGGTGATTCTTAATTTGTAACGCAAATTAAAAAAAAAACATATTTTCAGAGTTATTTATTTATGTTGGTAGTGTAGAAGAAAATGTATGAAAGTTTTTCAGAAAGGTGTATTAAAAAATGAAGAATAAATTTTAAAAAAATGAAGGCGGTGGTAAATCGCTGTTATAAAATGCTCTTATGGTTGTTCAACGGATTAAAGTAGATTTATTTGTAAGAAAATTGCGTTAAAATAACTTAAACGTAATGCGGAAATGAACGATGTAAAAAAATGCAGAAAGTATTAGCAATTGTTTATTTGGATAATTTAAATGCGAAAAAAAAAACAAACAATTGGGACGCTGAAAACGTACACAGTAAAACAATACGTTTTATTGTCGCGTTCATTATTTGTTTATATATATATATATATATATATATATATATATATATATATATATATATATATGCACGCTTTATTTTTTTATTACCGTATCTTTCTGTTAAGTTACATTATTGTTTCGGCTACACGGCCGTTTTTTGGGCCGTCTGTAGCGTCCTCAGACTTTTGCAGAAATATAAATATCTATATATATATGTATAAGAGAGGGAGAGAGAGACAGACAGACAGCAAACAGACAGACAGAGATGCATTAGCCTGACAAGTTCTCACGATGATGAAATGCGGGAAATTCTGTTTGTACTCACTTGGAGTTCTCACACAGGTCATCATCAGAGATTGCTCCTTGATAATAACTGGCGGTGTTTCCTGGAGTGTGAGTGACAGTACTCTTCACCATTTATGATAAACTTTGCAAGTGACTCTGCGTTATTCTAACAGTCGCTTATTATCGATTTCTCGCTAGCAATGGCCATTGGTATTCACTGGAATTTGGGTGGCAATAAGTCTCCCCAAGATCTCAGTTCACTCGGCACTACTCCAGTGGAAATCTTAGTAGTGTGCTCCCTCTTCGATCTTTACATCCTTCTAGACACTTCTCGACTATTTGGTGCAGTGCTAGTCGATGCCGACACTACCATTTTGGGGTTAGATAGGTAGAGGTAACACGAGTCAGGATCAGAGATTAATCCCTGAAAATAACCGGTGACAACAAGTTTCCCTAGATTTCCAATACTCTTCACCTCTTTTGATAACCTTTACAAATTAATTTACGTTATCGTAACAGCTGCTTACCATTGATTTCTACCTAGCAACATGCGTGAATACGTGTTAGATATTTCACTGATATTTGTGTGGCAATAAACCTCCCCAATGGTCCCAGTTATCTTTGTTTGTACTCTTTCTGTGGAGGTTAGGTTAGTGCTTTCTCTCCTCAGTTTTTCCATCCTCCTTGAGCCTGAAACTATTTATTGTGGTGCCAGTCGTGTTGACTGTACATTTGGGAGGGGGCAGTTAAGTTTCAATCATGCGGTTCCAATTCTCTTGGTTGCGTCTTTTTGGTTCACTTCTGTTACAGTTTCTATGTGCCCGGTTGGCATTTGTTGCTCATGTTTCTGCGCTCAAGGGTTTTCCTTAAGACTTCAGTTATTTTCACAATTACCGTCTATTGCATACTCTGTCTTCCCGTCGATTCCAGTTTCTCTTAGTCTTTTTTCAAATTCTTTAAAACTGTTCTTAATGCTCCGACAATTATTCATATTATATTGATTTTCTTCAGATTCCATATTCATTTCAGTTCTTTGAATATTATTATTATTATTATTATCATTATTATCATTATTATTATTATTATTATTATTATTATTATTATTATTATTATTGGCTCACATGGAACTTTCACACAAGTCAACAAACGATCGTTTTGGAGACCTGTGGTGTTCTCTGTCCCATAGGATTTTGTGGTTCTCGTTTTTGAGTGCTGTTGCAGGTTTATGCCATTTGTCTGTACGCTCAAAATGCAGTCGTTTGCATAATTCCCAGTGCATCGCCCTCCCCACTTGGCCATGCCTGTTTTTGCATTCCTTTTGGGCCAGTTTGCTGTATTCACTTACTATATGGGTTATCGTTTCGTCTCTCTGTCCACATAGTCTGCATTTGCTGTTTTCTTGTGTTTTATCGATCCTTGCTTTGATATGGTTGGTTCTTATCGAGTTATCTTGTGCTATTATTATTATTATTATTATTATTATTATTATTATTATTATTATTATTATTATTATTATTTAGGCTTGAGGAGATTTGACCATTTTTTTTTTGTTTGGCTCTAACCGAAACATATATGCATTTGTGCAGCCAGACATGTTTGCATACAAATAAACAAAATAAATATACAGCTCTACATGTTACTGAGCAGTGAGTGCTATTATATAAACAGTTAAGATTTATATGATTTTTTTTATCCAACCTCTATGAACAAAACTGCACAAAGAAGGCTATACATATAATAGATGATATTAAAGCATACTTTGCACTTTACTGCAGTTTCCCAGTATCGCCGATTGTCAAAATTGGCTCGGAAACACGCCTCTGATGATTGGTGATACAGTGAAACTGTGGTGAAGTGTTAGCAAAGGTAAATCTTATTTTTATAGCTTTCTTTTAAAAGTGCTAAACTACGTACATTTAGCTGTATCCTTTATTTGTTCACTGCTGTGTTGCTGTGTCTTTCGGTTCTGTTCTGATGGGAGGGGGGGGCTTACATACGCTAAAAAAAAACTTTTTAATATCCGTAGGGCATGTGCTTCAACCTTGCAGTTTTTCGCTACCACAAACGGAGAGAGACTGGCTTCTAGGGTTTAGGATACGGTGCGCGCTTTATTTTAAAAAGTTTTTTTTTTTTTTTTTTTTTCAAATTTAATTGGAAAAAAATTAAATGAAATGCAATGCAGATTTTATCTCTTTATTATGGGCACCATTATTTTAAGTGATCGTAGATGCACGGAAAATAAAAATAAATAAATAACGAAAGAAGAAGAAGAAGAAGAAGAAGAAGAAGAAGAAGAAGAAGAAGAAGAAGAAGAAGAAGAAGAAGAAGAAGAAAGGAAGAAAGAAAGAAAGAAAGAAAGAAAAAAGAAAGAAAGAAAAAAAGAAAGAAAGAAAGAAAAAGATAAAAAGAAGAAGAAGAAAAAAAAACACGAGCTGGGAGGAATTGTTGAACACTGGGAAATAAAAGCTCAACCCGGGATTCCAAGGCACGTGAGCCTTGGAGGGCAAAGCTAAATTTAATGCAGAGCAAAGAAAAGGGGGTGTGGCTTATTCTGAATTGAGCACGTGTACTACGTGTGCGCCTCTTAAGCGATTAATAAATATGAAAAAGACAGCTAATAATAATAATTGATTGTGGCAACCGGCGTTGCCCAGGTGTCCCCTCTTTAAAACATTTTTTGTTTCGCTTTTGCTTATTATTTAACATGTTTTTTTCTTTCTTTTTTTTACAAATGATTTTTTTTAACTGTAGTTTTTAATGCTCATTAATTAATTGATTAATTGATTAATTGAACTCAATTGTTTCAAAACTGTTATAATGTTGTTTTAATAATCTCTGTTTATAAAATTATTGGAATGCATAAAAGAGCTTCCCAAACTTTCCAAATTCTTTTAAACGATTGAAATTTCTTAATTATTTAGGAATAATGGAAAATACACTCTAATTCCGTGATTAATTATTTTTTTTAAGAGGGTTTATAAAAATTTGGTTTTATTTTTACGCTATTGCATTTTTTTATTTCAATAAATAATCGATTAATAGTAAATACGTAAAAAAAATTACGTCAGAAGCGAGAAACACGCAGAGAGAGAGAGAGAGAGAGAGAGAGAGAGAGAGAGAGAGAGAGAGAGAATGGGTGGGATCACGAGAAGCGGTAGCAATTTTATTAATATAGATAAGTATCCGGGTTGCAATACCGGAGCTGTACTTGATTGTCTATTACAACTGTAATAGTAGACTAAATAGCGCTGAAGGTGAACGGTCCTCCCCTCACCTTTCTGTTCCTTTTTTTTTATGTCGCAGTTGTGGTAGTATGTATTTATTTATTTATTTATTTATTCATTCATTTGGAGTGTACACAGGGCGCTTATATAAACAATCACCTTAAAAAATAACCCTGTTTTTTTTTTTAATAAAAAATTGCATTTAAAACGTGTTTTTAAAATAAATTTTTTTTGAAGACTTAACAAACAAACACAAAAAAACATTTTCAATTCTGAAGCTTTTCAACTGCACGCTGTTTATTCTCACTATGTCATCAAATAGAACGCTTCGCTTCTCCCCCCCCCCGCCATCTCTCTCCGTCTCACGTTGTTTCTTTCACTCTACGATTAATATTATTCTCTCACTCTCTCCTCATCCGCGCTCCCTTTATCACTCTTTATTATCTGTCAATCATCACTTGCATTCCCCCTTTCCATCGCTCTTTCCCCTTATCATTAAAATCTGTCGTTATTCTCTCTCTCTCTCTCTCTCTCTCTCTCTCTCTCTCTCTCTCTCTCTATCAATCTATCTATCTCTTTCACCCTGTTATTGTTGGCACTCTATTTCCTTCCTTTCTCTCTCTCTCTCTCTCTCTCTCTCTCTCTCTCTCTCTCTCTGTCATTATGCCCCCCTTCTCTTTCTCTGACTCATTCTTTCTTTTTCTGTTCTGCGCGGTTTTTGTTATTCACACTCTTATTTTATCATTATTCTCTCTCCCCCCCACTCCCCCTCTCTCTCTCTCTCTCTCTCTCTCTCTCTCTTTCGCGCTCTTATTATTGACACCTTCTGTCTTGCTTTCTTTATTTTTTTCAAATTGCCTGTCTGTTCCCAACCCCCCGTTCTGTCTAGTGTCTATCACACACACACACACACACACACACACACACACACACACACACACATATTAGAGCACACATGTTCTGTTTACTGTCTGTCACACACACGCACGCGCGTATTAGAGCACACATGTATTATAAAGACAGAAAGATCAAGGGAGATAGATAGATAGATAGATAGATAGAGAGAGAGAGAGAGAGAGAGAGAGAGAGAGAGAGAATACACTCCAATAAAAACTGAAAAGCTAAGTTAGTTATGACTGTCCATTCACTTACAAATTAACCATTTATCCACAAAAACATCAAAGTTAACCATAAATGTCAATCCGTTATCTTTTATTAGGAAAATTGTATAATCAATTCCCGTTTGTTTTTATATGGTTGTGTGCGCGTGCGTGTGTGTGTGTTTGAGAGAGAGAGAGAGAGAGAGAGAGAGAGAGAGAGAGAGAGACAGACAGACAGACAGACAGACAGACAGACAGACAGACAGACAGATAGAGACAGAGTATGTGGGTTTTCTTGCCTCTACGTGTCGTAGCTCACGTGTTATTTTATTTAATGAGGCGCATTTGAAGTTAAACTTATATACGAAACTGATCCCCACACTCTAAATTCTAAAATAATTTTTTCTTATTTTCGCCACATTTTTCCATGTTTTCTAACTATTAAGTTGATTTGAAAGTTCTTTTTTAATTTTGATTTTAAATGACGTATTTTCAAATAATTTTCGTTATAATACCTTCACTTTATATTTCACTAGCATGGGTGCCCGGCGTTGCCGGGTGTTTGGAGGTGTGTGTTGAGCAAAAAAAAAAAAAAGTGATAGTAGGAAGGCAGGCTCGAACCCGTACCGTGAAGGAGGAAAAGAACGGGAAAAAAACGTGACATCTTTGCTGTTACGACCACAGCCAAACCGGAAGTGACGTAGGTTAAAATTAAGACTCCACAATCGAAAAGAGAGATGACTTTCGAAAATATCGGCGAAAAAAGCAACCCTACCTGTAGAAAAGTGCCCATTTGAGGGTGAAGAAATTAATGCTTTTAGCCAATTTTTCGGTATTTGTCGCATGAACGGTCGAGCTTCAAAACGATACTGATCTTGTGAAAATCCGTCGCCTCTGTCGAAAGTTTTAGACTGACATGCAAACATACATACATACATTTATATATTTTTAGCTCAAATTTTCGACCCAAACCGATTAAAAAGCTTGTCCTATCTCTGAATACCCTTTATGTAAAATTTCAAATGTTTAGACCAGAAATTGTCTGAGTAATTTGGTAGAGACCGCAGAGGTCAATTTTTTAAAACTTTGACCCCTATTATGACCCCTTAACATTTATTGTTTTAGGCTCAAATACAGTTATTAAGTTAGATCCATGTCCAAAGAACCTATATCTAAAGTTTCAAGTGTTTAGACCCAAAATTATCGGAAGAGTTTGATAGAGTTCTCAAAGGTCAAATCGTTGAACTTTGATCCGTTAACATTTTCCCAAATCTCAGTACCCTGCATATCAAATTTCGAGTCTGTAGACTGAAAATTTACAGAGTTATTGTGTAGGGAAATGTACACAGACAGCTAGACAGACACTTTCACTTTTATAGATATATAGATTTTACATAGCGTTTTTCATTCTATCTAATCGTTTAAATTACAGTCGTTTTCAAACAATTATGTCTTCTTTTCAGAACGTTGAATACAAGATGGTAAAAAAGCAAATTCGCACAATTTTCTTAATTCAATCCAAACTAGACCAAAAAGCTGCTGAAACAACTTGTGATATCAATGAAGTGTTTGGCCCAGGAACCACTATTGAATGCACAGCACAATGGTAGTTTAAGAAATTTTGTGGCAGCGACCAGAGTCTTAAAGATGATGAGCATAGTGGTCGGCCATCGGATGTTGACAACGATCAAAGCTTTAGTCGAAGCCAATCCACACACAGCTGTTCAAGAACTTGCTTTTGAATTAGGCATAAAATATACAACGATTTCCAACCACTTGAGAGAGATTGGAAAAATGAAAAAACTTGATAAATGGATACTTCATGAATTGAATAACGACCGTTATGAAGTGTCATCTTTCCTTCTTTTACACAACAAGAACGACTCATTTCTCAACTGGGTTGTGACTTGCAATGAAAAGTGGGTTCTTTATGACAACCAGCGACACTCAGCTCAGTGGTTAGACGCCGATGAAGCTCCATGACACTTCCCAATGTGAGAGTGACACCAAAAGAAGGTCATGTTGACTGTTTGGTGGTCTGCAACCGGTCTCATCCATTACAGCTTTTTTTAATGCAGGCGAAACCATTACGGGGGTGAAATACTGTCAACAAATGAATGAAATGCATCAGAAACTTCGACAACAGCATTCAGCATTAGTCAACAGAAAAAGCCCAATTCTCTTCCACAACAATGCCTGACCGCATGTTGCTAAAAGACACTGCAGAAGTTGAACGAATTGGGCCATGAAACTGCCTCATCCCCCATTCTCTCCAGACCTCTCACCTACTGACTACCACTTTTTCAAGTATTTCAACAACTTTCTGCATGAGAAATGCTTCAAAAACCTAAGTGATATCGAAAACGCCTTCAACAGCTTCATCACCACCAGAACGCAAGATTTTTTATCTTACTGGCATAAATACACTTGTTTTGCGTTGGCAAAAATGTGTTGATTCTGATGGTGCTCATTTCGATCAAGAAATTTTTGTTTGAGCCGAGATATGTTCATCTGAATTTAAAAATTAAAAACCGCAAGAACTGTCTTTTCAACCTGATAGCATCCTATCCAAGTAAATATTTAGATAGGCAGACATCTCCCCTCTCCCCTCAGGTGATTGAGTGAGACAAAATCTGCTGATAAGATCGCATCTGACCACCAAATCACACATTTATTCAATTGTCTCTTCCCTCCTACAATATTTTCAACTAGCAGGACCTGTGGAAATTTCATGGAATGAGAAATCTATTTAATCAACAAATATGTTTGATAAAGCTGATATTTTTCTGGATAATGCAAAAAGTTAGTATTTTGGACAAAAAACTAATAACATGACACAAATATGAGTTTATTAAAACTTCTATGAAAATAGTATCCATTGTATTTTTAATATAGAACCGACCCAAATGAGATAAATTAATAAATACTAAAAGATACTCAGAAAGTAATATGGCACTACATTGTTCAATACAAATAAAATCACATTGTAAGAGACAATCTTCATTTTAATCCTTCAGACCAGCATTTCTTGACAATGTTTTTCTTTTTATTTTCCCCCTGCTTCTTTCCAATCTTCCCTTTTTTACATAATGTTTTGCGGACTTCTTTCTTTGATGAAGAACTGCTGCACGTCGAAATTACTATTAGTTACTTTTTCACACTATTACAAGAATGATCATATATTATTATAATGATATTTGAAAATAAGGCTATATCAGAGGGCACTCTTATTTTTGTAGAGGACTGCCAGATTGGCCTTTTTAAAGCCACATTTTGCAAATTTGGCCTTTTTTAAAAGAGTTTGGCCTTCAAAACTTGGAACAAGCAGAATATTATATACATGTACGGTGTTTATACAAGTCACTTTTTATAGATGCTTTTTTCCATGAACGAGGCTGAGGGGCTCCAGAAGCCTTTTCTTAAAGAGGACTAAATGCTTTATATGAAAAAATTTAATAGCTGCAGACATTTAATTATTCATCTTTTTTACTGGAGATATGATACATAACTACAGGTGTAAATAGTTTTTCAAGATGGTTCATGAAAAAGAAAATAAAAAGTAAATTCATAAACAATGCAACGATTTGTGATTAATCAATTTTTTTTTTTAAAAATGGTTGTAAACATGAAAATATGAAAAGTTTGGGAAACCCTGATCTAGGATCCCTAATATGTAGCACTCCAAACCTTATATAACTTAGGATTCCGAATTACATTCTAATCAGCCATTAATACTACACACTTCAACTGCTATATAAAAGAAAAAGAAAAAGAAAACACTCTCCCACAATGAGTTGAGTGCATGAATCAGGATAACCTAAAACTTATAATATTTTAACCCTTTATGATCTGAATTATGATGTAGATGATTAAAAAAATATTTATTGTTAATTTTAGTTAGTTTAAAGGGTAATGCTACTATGATTGTCTTCAAACGGCAAAAAATTATGAAGTTCAACAGTTAAACTATCGCTGAGAATTTTTGCATTTCATAAACTTACCTTGATTATTATCCATAGTGCTTGAAAAAAAAAAAAAAAAAAAAGGTGCGTTTATGGCAACAAATGAAATCTTGCACTCTCTGAGATAGATGAATGTAAGCAATGGACAGTTGCAATCTGGAAGTATCTGGCATCTACGCAGATACTGAATTAATACGTACAAGGTGCGTTTGAATCAATTCCCACTTTATTTATGACATTATATTCGTTTATGTTTATTAATTAGTTCAACCAGGCCATAAAGGGTTAAATATCATCAACCTGTGTTCCACATTCATACGGATAATATTCACTGTCGCATTTAAAAAAAAAAAAAAAAAAAAAAAGGAGACACTTGTATCCTGAGATGCTCACATCGCAAAGAAGACATCAAAACCTCAAGTTAGCACCTAGTGATCTCCAGACAAAACATAATAGATCTCCTTCATCACAGCTGTATCTACTTCAAGAGATCTGTAGAAATTGGTGTGATAAGATGCTTGCTGAAAATAGCCATTTTACAGTAGCGTCTGTACTCATTTTTTTGTTTTGTTTTAAATTTTCTTTTTATTTTTTCTAGCTAGGATGGAGCATCCTACCGGATGCAACACATTCACTCACTGCCTTATACATCTCAACTGAGAGATCTTTTTAAGATTCTAACCATCCTTTTTAAGTGCAATTGTTTGTACCTTTCTTGCATTTGGCGCACCGGGTATATCTACCCAGTAATTTTTGGAATTCTTTTCAGTTCGATTGCTTATATAATTATTGGAACGATGGAAATCTTCCTAAGATTCCAGTTTCTTTTCATGTCGTATATAATCCCTTGATATTTTGTTATCTTTTCCTTCTCAGCTCTGTTCACCTTCTTTTTTTTTTTTTTTTAATTTTCTGTTCACTTTTGTTTCATTTCGGTTCAGTCAAAGTTCATAAAAATCTAGGGACCCCCTTCCTGGGTCTAACACTTGATCTATATATGAGATTCATCGATATTTGAATATTCCATTAAAATTCTTCTTTACCTCTCAAACACTGAGTAAAGAAGAGGAAAACATAATTTTTCTCCCTCAATTGACCATTTTAATATGTATATCTTTCTTGTGGTCTCAGGACATGAATTCATCTAGTCTGGTGGAGTATCCAGCTTTGTGCTGTTATGCGCAGTAACATCACTTGGAAGAGGTGTACCATTCCTCATAAAAACCAGTGTGATTTAGCCATACTGAGTAGATCTTATTTGGGCTACAAATGCTATGTGATTTTGAATATTTAGTTAGAGTAAAGGGAAAGTATCCTCATGCCAGGTTGTTCTGGCAAACCCCTGTACAGAGAGACCTTATACACTTGAGGACAGTGTCTAATAGGCATTCAAGTTCTCTCCTGATTGGATTTGATTCTGATGAAGGAGAAGAGAAGGTCCCCAGAGTTTCGATTGAGTTTCTAAATAACTAGCATTTCGGCCCGGCGTTGCCCGGGTGTTTAGAGGTGTATGTTGAGCAAAAAAAATAAAAAAACAAAAAAAAAAACGGTCAATTTTTTAACTTTGACCCCTATTATGACCTCTTAAAATTTATTGTTTTGGGCTCAAATCAAGTTATTAAGTTAGATCCATGTCCAAGGAACCTACATCTAAAATTTCAAGTGTTTAGACCCAAAATTGTCAGAGGAGTTTGGTAGAATTCTCAAAGGTCAAATCGTTGAACTTTGACTCCTAACAGCCAAATTTCTGGCCGAAAACGGATCACAAAGATTTTTCCACATCTCAGTACCCTGTATATCAAATTTCGAGTCTGCAGACCGAAAATTGACAGAGTTATTGCGTTGGAAAATGTACACATGCAGACACAGAGACACACACACAGACACGTTCACTTTTTTATATGCATAGAGATAACGTTATTATTTCAGCGTTGTAACATGAATGCACAAATACCATTATTTTTCTTATTTCAAATTATTTAATCAAGTAAAAATTCAATGCAAAGGTCCATGAGAACCTTAAAATTTGCGTGAATAATTTTTTTAATTTAGTAATCAAGTAAAAAAATGGGATTTTTACTTGATTAAATAATTCACAATAAGAAAAGTGATTTTTGTTTTTATTTAATTGTTTTTACTGTGCAATAATTTATATCAGTATTAAATAGGTTAAACTTAAAAAAGAAAAAAAAGACATTGTTTGTGACCGTTTGGGTAAAAAAAAATACACTTGTTGCGGTTTCAAATCACCGCCTCCATTTTTCCTTCTTTCTCCACCCCGTTGTCTCTTCACCTTCCCTTCCCTTAAACAAAGGACGCGATTGGCTAACATGAGCTAAACGTATGAACATATCCAGGTTCAGTGAATACATTCACCTTCCCTTTCTTTCGATCGGCGACTTCGCTACTCACATCGGAATTCAAACATATCAGACAAAACACTAATAATTCAGGCAATTGACTTTTCACTTTTTTGACAAAATTAATTTAAAGGGAATCAACAAACTCCTAAGCTACTTTTGATTGCATAAGTTTCATTCTAGAATTAATTAGAGTCGGTTGTTTGTCTTATGGGGAGCGACACCACTAATACCACTCTTTCCAAATGAATACAGCTCATTTTTGGCCCAGTCAAGCAATCCGTCCGCCCCCCCCCCCTGCGGGTCTGGACACCAAAGTTCAAGCAAAGACCATATGTGAGGGAAACCCCACATATAAAACCTTGCTCTTGTAGCAATCAGTTATTGGTCAATGTAGGGAAACCCTTCATAACAATTGTCACTATCCAGCTCCCCTACTCCTTGGGGAGCTGGTCCCCATTTCCCCAATCTCACCACATTAAAAAACGGCCTTGTGCCTAATTTGCTCAGTGGGGAAGCAAATAAATCCGGCAACTCGGTCGGGGAGTAAGAGGAGGCTCCCGAAGCGACGACTGATGCTACCAGTCACGTCGACTGAAACCACCAGCCAAAGGATTCCAGCAGCAGCCATCTCAGCAGCAGTTTAAACAGCCCTTATCAGGGCTAAACCACCAGTCCTTATCAAGACTAATAAGTCTTTTCACTAATGCGATTCACAACTGTTTGCCTCCTGAGACCCACCAGTAGCGAACTTCACTTCCAGTTTCCAACGACTTCCTGCTCACTCCTGCAGCCTTCCAGCTCACTCTAGCGGCTTCCTGCTCATTCCCACAGCCTTTCCCGCCTTTGGTGCCTCCAGCTCGCTCCTACACCTTCCAGCTCCTCCTGCAGCTTTCTGGCAATCTCGCCTGCGCCTCACACATCCAATCTGCAACCTCGCCCGCACCTCACTCCTCCGACCTGCAAACCTAGCTTGCACCTCGCTCCTCCGGCTTGCAACCTTGCCTGCACCTCGCTCCTCTGGTCTGCAACCTCGCCTGCACTTCGCTCCATACCGACCGTTCGTCCATTCCCTAACATCGATCCTATGTTCTCAGTGTCGTCTGTTCCTTAACACTGACCACCTCATTCTCAGTGTCCACCGTCCGTTCTGGATCGCCAGACCCAGAGAGCAACCCTAAACCATGCTATGTCTAGAGTACTTGTTCCAGACCACCACACCTTAGCCTCCGGTGACGTACGACCTTCTAGACAACCAGATTCCAGATCATACGATTTTTCGCTGCCTTTGCAAATAAAAGGCAAACCCTCGTCTTTAACCAAACAACTTGTGTCTGTCATTCTTCTTTGTTTTTTTGCTGTTTACTTTTTGCCCGTGTCTATCTTGTTAGTTGTTGGGTCGATTGTCCCCTGTGACTGGCCTTGCAATACACTGATGCCGACCCATGCCTACGAATTCGGAATAGAGATATGTGAGCAAGAAAAAAAACGAGGCGAGAAACAGGGAGAGAAAAAGTCCATCAATACCCAAGTATAAGTAGGTGATCCCTGTCTGACCTTGGCACATGCATTCGTTGGTCCTGTCGGACCTCAATCCGCTTAATGTAACCTCTTAGTTAGTGTGCATGGGGGGAGGCGGTGTCATTGGGAAAAGCCTTAGAATTACTGCTGTATACAGATAAAGAACAGCAAGTGAGTTGTTAAAGATTTATTTCTATTGAAAAGGTCAGATCGAGAAATTTAAATGTCTTAATCCATGTTATCGGTCAAAGTTTCAAACAAAATTGATGCCTTTTTCGTTTTTTAATACTGATGGCACTAAATTAGATTTAAAATGCTATAAGATATAACTCTGCTTCATTTGGTTCAATGGATTCCGACATTGTAAACACACACACACACACACACACACACACACACACACACACACACACACACACACACACACACACACACACACACACACACACACCTTAAAAAAAATAAAGAATTTAAATTCAAAATTTAAGCGATTCTAGGTAGGAAATGTTTTTGTGGGTTTAATAAGCTCAAAATTAGTTTTCATTCGAAAAAAATTTTGGTAAAAGTATAAAATTGTTAACACTGGAAAACTTGTAAATGAAACGAAAACAACAACGACGCATAATTAATATAAAACGCATTAGAATGAGATTCTCTATTGAATCCACTTGGTTTTCATGCATGGCAGTGATTTGTAAGATTTTGTTTTTTACTGTTGTGCTGTCACTCACACACGCACACACACACACACACACACACACATACACACACACACACACACACACACACACACACACACACACACACACGCTTCTGTGCAAATAAACGAACGTTCATCGATTTTAATTTCCCCCGTGCATTTGCACAAAAATAAGTTCATCTAGCAATGACATAATTTCAAAATACGCCCACGCGCTTTTCTCACAACAGCAAAAGCAAAACGGACATATTTCTGGCGGACGTAGGCGAAGACAATACCACGTGACAATATCAACCAATGAGAAATTTTAGAAGATTATTTTTTAACGCTTTCCCAAACGAAATATCATCAGCAGCAATCTTGTGTTGGAATCCGATTCAAAAAGTATTTAAACGGAACAAACATTCTTTCTCTCTCTCTCTTTTTGCTACAACTTGACATGAGAACATGTCTCTTGTTTTCATCTCATCGTCAATTTCAAATCTGTCAAAACCATAATTACACACGTTATGCAGTCCCCCCCCCCCAAAAAAAAAAACACACTTATGCACACACACACACACTCATTCCATACATTTTCTATAAGAACTGCTAACAACGAACTACTTTCCTCATGGGACTTTCGAATAAGGCGAACTTCGCCAGTTAAAACAAAAACCTAGAAATAAGGACATTATTTTCATAAAAGACTTTCACCTTCCAATCTTATTATTTTAACGAAGGATTTCATCTAACATGACATTTTAATCTTAGTAATTCCACATAGGATTTTCACCTAACTTGAATATTCTAACCTCAATGATTCCACAAGAACTCTTACCGATCAGACTTTGCTTGTTCATCTTGTTATTTTTGTTGAAAAATAAATGTGGCGCATTTTAAACGAGAAGGAGGTGTCATTGTGTTTTATTTCTTATTTATATTTTGTTTGGGGCAAAGGAATTTAATTTCTCTTAAATTTCTTTTCCCCAAACTGTTTAAAATATCATACAAATTGTTAAAACTAAGGCAGCTCTGCCATGTTTTTTGGTTTACAAGTTCTCAAGTTCTAACTATTCCATATTGTTTTCGACATTTCTAGAATCAAAATTATCTAATGGATTTTGATCAAAATTGGAATAAGGATTCTAGACGTAAGGTTTAGTAGAATATATGTTGATTTCAATCTTTGTAAGGGAACATAAAAGTGATGCTAAACTGTTGTTTACCTGTACTCGAGCGGATATTTTTACTAGTGCATATATATATGCAAAGAAAGCGGACATTCGCCGGTAGTCGAATGGAAAATAATAAGACAAGCTACCACGTGCTGACATTTAGACGACCCATGTAAATTATGCCTCCATGAAAAATTTGCTATCCTGTACTTTAAAGAACCCCAAAATCTATTAAACTGTAGACGAGAAATAGCAAACAACTGTGTTCACAAAATAAAACTTACTCTAGGATAGCGATACAAAATAGCTTTAAAACTAACAAAAACAATAGAAAACAAACAAATAAATAAATTAAATAAACATGAATATACATAAACGATCACACATATATGTATATATATATATATATATGTATGTATGTGTGCATGTATGTGTGTACACATATGTATATTTATAAAAAAAAAGGAGGAAAATGGTCTGCCTTAAACCACTAAACTAGTTCTAAAACAGATCCTTTGTTCGATAAAATGCATGCCCATTGGCTGATAGGAAGGGGCGCGATGGATACTAGAAAGCTGATTGGCTAACTAAAATCCTCAACATATATAAAAACGAGAAACAACCACAGAATTCGCGCATAAGCCTGACGAATCCTATAGTGGATGAAACGCAGAATATTCAGTGTAGCTTAATCGCCATATATATTTTATAAATTACTAACTAGCTCTACCTACGTATTGAGCACTTTTGAAGTAAATACTTAAAGTTTACGCATAAATCTATACTTTCGTATATTAATTTTATGTGAGTAAATGAAGTAGTTATATATATATATATATATATATATATATATATATATATATATAATTTTTAAAATGTAATTAATTATCCACTGTGGCTGTACCTAGCGAGATTCGAAATCGGGACCCAACGGTAATGAGCCTAAACCCTTACCCCTGGACCATCTCGCCAACTGTCTGGATAAATCGCGATTTACTTAGATGTTGTTTCGTTTTGGTTTTAACGATATGTTTTGAATAAAAGTGAACGTGTGTGTGTGTGTGTGACTGTGTGTCTGTGTATATTTCCCTACGCAATAACTCTGTCAATTTTTAGTCTACAGACTCGAAATTTGATATACAGGGTACTGAGATTTGGGAAAATCGATGTGATTGGTTTTTGGCCAGAAATTTGGCAATTAAGGAGTCAAAGTTTAACAATCTGACCTTTGAGAACTCTACCAAACTCCTCCGACAATTTTGGGTCTACGCACTTGAAACTTTAGATATAGGTTCCTTGGACATCGATCTAACTTAATAACTTGATTTGAGCCTAAAACAATAAATGTTAAGGGGTCATAATAGGGGTCAAAGTTTTAAAAAATTGACCTCTGCGGTCTCTACCAAATTACTCAGACAATTTCTGGTCTAAACATTTGAAATTTTACATAAAGGGTATTCAGAGATAGGACAAGCTTTTTAATCGGTTTGGGTCGAAAATTTGAGCTAAAAATATATAAATGTATGTATGTATGTCTGTTTGCATGTCTGACTTAAACTTTCAATAGAGGCGACGGATTTTACCAAGATTAGTATCGTTTTGAAGTTCGACCTTTCATACGACAAATATCGAAAAATTGGCTAAAAACATTAATATCTTCCGCTTCAACTAGGCACTTTTCTACAGGGGGGGGGCACTTTTTTCGCCGATATTTTTTAAAGTTATCCTCTCCTTTAGATTGACTAGCCTTAATTTAAAAAAAATGTCGCTTCCGATTTGGCGGTGGTCGTAACAGCATAAACGTTAGGTTTTACCCCGTTCTTTTCCTCCTTTGCGGTACGGGTTCAAGCCTGCCTTCCTACTACCACTTCTTTTTTTTTTTGCCCAATATACACATCCAAACACCCGGGCAACGCCTGGCTGAAATGCTAGTATATATATATATATATATATATATATATATATATATATATATATATAATTATTTGCTATAATAACTCTTAATATATAATAATTATACACACACACACACACGTATATATAAGGGTTGTATGGTTTCCTACAAGGTGGAACGATAACATTGTCGCCCTAGAAAAGACGACATGATTCCATTTCCATTTGATGAAAACTGGTTTTCTTATTTTGTTGCAGACCATCTACTAGTTGGCCAGTTATGTACAAATCCCAAGAGTGATAGGAGCATTCTATTATTCTGAAAGTGACACAATGTTAAATGAGAGAGAGCGGAGATGTGCCGCTGTACAACTTGTGCTCTCTATCAATCCAAGTTATGAAAACAGGACCATTGCCAGCACCCTCAAAATGTAAATTCAGACGGTTCAACATTTGAGGGCGTACCCAGGGTGATGAAAGCAAAGTTTCTGCCTACGGTTATGGTCTTTGGTGTAGTTTCAAGTCGGCTTGAAAGTCAACACCAAAATGTACTTGGATGGCCTAAAGAGTGTGGTGGTCCCCTGGGGCAATTAGGTGGCCGCTTGCAGACGCTGGGTGTGGCAGCAGGACTTGGCACCAGCCCACAAGGCCAAAGAGACCCAGGCTTGACTTCAGAAGGAGTGCTACAACTTTGTATCCTTCTCTCACTGTCTCCCCCTTCCCAAACCTGAATCTGCTGAACTACTTCGTTGTCATACATCGAGAACATCACCAACATGACCCTCCACAACACCAAAGCCAGCCTGATCACTGCCATCCACCGAATTCCTTCTAGCGCTGTGGGAAAGGCATCCTCCCAGTTCTGGACCTGTATCGAGGCGATGAGTTAGGCTGACGGTGGCTACATTGAATAGATGTCAGCTCTACTACATAATTAAGTAACATAAATTGATTTTTTTTCAATATAAGTTTTAAAATAAAATTAAAATGTTGTTTTCTTTAGGGCGACAATTTTATTGTTCTACGCTGTAGATGTAGATCCACTGAAACCCGTGTGTTTATTAAAGAGTGCTCAATGAAGGACAGAGCAGGTATATAGTCTGTTTATTATACAAATATTATTGGTTACATATGTGCAGACATGTTCCAGCGGAATCTCAATTGAGAGAGACTCACCTCATCAGACTGAAAAAGTGTTGCTCCTTTTTTCAGTCTGATGAGGTTGGTCTCTCTAAATTGAGATTCCACTGAAACATGTATGCACATATGTAACCAATAATATTTGTATAATAAACATACTATATATATATATATATATATATATATATATATATATATATATATACTAGGTGGCCGCCCGGTGTCACCCGGTCATAAAATATGCATAAATAGTATATTTTAATTCATAAAGATACTGAAACATGTGCATGCGAGTATTATGTTTTTTCTAAACACTACTTGTATGCAAAAAAAAAAGAAGAAAAATGCTTGAGCTGATATCGAAACCAAGACCTAAAAACAATGAGTCAAGTACGATAACCATTAGACCAGCTTGACATGATCTTTAAAAAGTGTTTTCGAACCTACTTATTCTTAACATAAGGAATCTGTCATGTGAACGATTCATGCATGCATATTCATGAAACAGTTGACAAACAGATAAAAATCTGATGATTCCGCCGTCTATCAATTTTTTAACTATGACTCCCTAGCAGCCCTTTTTTCTGAATGAAAACCGATTAAAAAGTTCTCCATGTATCTGAATAGACTATACATCAAATTTCAAGTCTGTAGATCAAAAATTCGTTGAGTATATAGGTTGAGAAGTTCTCACACACACACACACACACAGACATATACACACACACACATTCTCACTTTTACAGATATATATATATATATATATATATATAAATATGACAATTACACTACACAGAATCTTTCGTGTTTCATTGCCATAAAGGATCGTCAGTCTAAAATTGTAGCCTGGTGGTTCCTCATAGATTATGAAACAGAGAAGATTGTGTAGCTTAATTGCGATATATTTTCATAACTTACTATCTAGTTCTATTCACGAATTGAGCACTTGAAGTAAACACTGAAAATTGATACATAAAATATCATATCTCCTCATAACATTTTATGTATACACACGAAATAAATACATTAATTTTCTTATCATTTTATTCTAGCTGAGAATGGGGCATCCTACTGGGCATTCATGCACTACCCTATAAATTCCAATTGAGAGATCTTTTTAGGATTCTAACCGTCCTTTTTACTGCAATTGCTTGAATCTCTCTTATACTTGGTTCACTGGCTATATTTGCCAAGTAGTTTTTTAAATTCTTTTTCATGAGTCTGGTTGCTCCTGTATTTATTAGAACGTAATGGAATATATATATATATATGTGTGTGTGTGTGTGTGTGTGTGTGTGTGTGTGTGTACAAAAATGAATAAAACAATTGTGTATGCATGCATATATATATATATATATATATATATACGACATAATCACATTGACACACCAGTTCCCATTAAATCACCGAAGTTAAGCAACGTTGAGTCTGGTCTGTATTAAAATTGGTGATCATTTGGGAATTCCAGATTAATTGTGGTTGGAAATTGCTCAACCCTTACCTCACAATTACATGTGCAGCTAACCTTACAGGGGTATCCACTGTATCTTGAAACTGAACGGAGGCATCGATCGATCGATCGATATGCATATATGCATACATACATATAATAAATAATTAGACATGTGTATGTATTTGTGCAGATGTTAATATGTGTGTGTGTTTGTGTATGTATTTCTTTAGAAGTGTGAACTAAATTCCAAGCAATGTTCTGCACCCTCCTCTCCCAGGCACCAGCTGACAATGGATATCCAGGTCAGTCGAGTCCACCCAACTCGCTTCTTGGTCAGGGCTACTCTTTTTATTCTGTCGCTTTGAATTTATTAGCCATTGGCCTTCGTGTTTGCAACAACTACGACGAGAACAACAACAATCATGTTAATATTGAGAAGGGTATTAATAAACTGACCGCGCCGATAAGAAACAGCAACGTCGGACTGAAACAGTGGAGCCCTGGAAAGAATTTGAATACAGTTCAGTATAGGATTAAAAATAGTGTCTGTCTCCAAACAGGGACAAAATTAAAGGCCCTAAAACTTAGACGATTTCAAAGAATAAATTGGGCATTTTGCAGTGTAGACAAGAAGTGGTCAAAAAAACTAATATATGTAACAAATAAATATTACCAAAGGCAAGATAAGTTACTCTTCTACCTATGAATAAGCATATGAATAATTTTTTTTTGTGTGTGTGTGTAAGTCCATAATTCAACTTAATTAAAAAAAAAAAAAAATACAGTAAAATCCTTATGATGTAAGTAGCCATCACGGAACGAAAATATCATATTCTAAAATTCACGTAAATTGATCAAGTAGTTTTTTTTAATACTAGCATGCTGCCCGGTCATAAAATACACTTAAATATGATATTTTAATTTATACAGATTTCGTATTGTATAGCAAATTTTTTATTATTATATTGTACCCAATATATAGCAGTGGCCGCCCAGCATAGCCCGGTTGTAAAATATGCTTAAATATGATGGTTTAATTCATGCAGATTTCATATTTATTATTATAAAGCCAATATTCTATTGATTATTATATTGTACCCAATATATAGTAGTAATTTCAAAAGTAAAAAAAAAAAAATTGGAATAGTTATACATTGACGATAGGCGCTTTTAGCAGATAAATTTTGAATTTGCGATATTTATTTCCTTTTTTATTAGATGTAAGTTTTAATATTAATTATATTAATTTCAATTTTTTATTTATATTTTTTATTTGATTGTTTTATTAAATGTATAATAGTTTTTCAGGTCGACGATTGTACTCATTTTACCTCGCAAAATGATTTAAAATATAGCATAAACAGATCCGACAATTCTATTCTGCATCCATACCTGCACCTCATATCCCTTAAAATGACACACTAGTCCAAATGCCGGACGATTGTTTTTTTTTTTTTCTCTCCCTTACTTTCCCTTTCTACCCTGCTCTAAACAAGTCTGTCGACCTGTTCCACAAATCCCAAAATCCCATTGTGAAAAATCTCCAGAAAAAACGCACGATTAAACCCAGAAATCCAACTTCCAATGTAGACCCCTCACTAGCATGTCTTCTCCAACATCAGGGATTTACATTTCAACCTTCCAGAGGTTGAAACCCAATTACAGGAGACCAAATCAGACCTATTATTCATAAGCGAAACTGGCATTGGACCGACTATGAGTTTATGAGTTTATAATTAAAGAATACTCTAACTTAACATCAAAATCTGACCCCCAAGATCGCCATGGAATACATGACTACATTTCATATGGTAGGGACATCTCCAGAGAAAACCCTAAATTACCCTATATGTACTTCTGGGTTGCACTTACTCACACCACTTTGATTATATTTGCCTTCTCTCGCCTCCATAACAGTGGAGTTACTATCTTTAAGAGCATATCTGAGAAAATTGACCACATCCTGTCTGCTCATACTTTGGCTAACATTCACGTCTGTAGAGACTTCAATGTTCACAATGTGGAATGGTTAGCCCATTCAAACAAGACAATTGATGAGGGGAGGTTCTGTCACGATTTCTCCATTGCTCATGACCTAACTCAGATTGTTCACGAATCCATCCATGTGCCCGACACTGACAATCAGTATGCACGTCTCCTAGATCTTTTTCTCACAACTTGCCCGGAGCTAATGTTCATTCTCCATTCTGTCTTAACTAGGATCTTCTGACCACTCTGTCGTATCAGTTAAGATAAAAATGAAATGTAATAAGTCCTCAGATGTACCTCTTCATCGATACTCTATGGCTGTCTGGGATAGCTTCCACACATTTATATCAGATCTACCTTTGTGTTCCATGTTTAAAAAGAATGTATCCTCTATAGTATCAGACCTGATGGAATGGTTAATTGTAGGTATAGACCGCTTCATGTCCTTCAAAAAATTCTAGCAAAAACCTAACAGCCAGCCGTGGTTCTTGCTAGAATATGCTGCTGCCATTGTGTACAGAAATCACTTTTTTCATTGCTTCCAAGGTAATAGATGTACTGAAACTAAAGCCACTTTCAGGATTGCTTGCAATCATTGTAAAAGAGTAATAAAGAACGTGAGAGAGTTGTATGCTCAGTCTGTTAAGTCCAAAGTAGCTGAGTAGTGACTTAATTCCCAACAGTGTTGGTAAATAGCAAACAGGGTCCTGAACAGAAGCGTGTGCTCTATCCCAACCATCATCAATGGACCTGAGATAATCTCGTCAGCATTGGACAAAGCTAAACTCTTTGCCAAGAACTTTGCATCTAATTCTACCCTATGAGATCAAGCCTGCTAATCCCCCGTATTTCCTCCTGTATCTGAAATACGCTATGCGACATACAAATATTTGTGCATGATGTTGCCAAGCTAACCAAAAACCTTGATTCCAGTAAAGCAACTTACTCTGATGGCATTCCAATTATAATGATAAAAAAGCTTCAACTAGAACTAGCTCCCATACTTACAAAGCTGTTTAAGCATTGTCTTAAGGAGAATTGCTTCCCAGCACCCTGGAAAACCTCATCAGTACACTCCATATTTAAGAATTCAGGTGATCGATTATTTCCCTCTCAGTATAGTCTCCTGTGCATCATGACTAAGTTGCTGGAATCTGTGTTAAATAAAGAAGTAGTCAACCACCTCAGCAAAAATAACATCCTTAGTGACATGCAATGTGGTTTCCATTCTGCTAGATCTACAGCAGATGTGCTAACAGTTATATCTCATAGCGAATCTGTCAATGAAGGCTTCCTTTCTATTGCAATTGCTCTTGACATATCAAAGGCCTTTGATAGGGTATGGCATGAAGGTCTACTCCACAAGATCTCCAGCTACGATATAACTGAAGATGTCTTTTCAATTATTAAATCATTTCTCTCTCATAAGCATAGTGGTTGATGGGCAGAAATCAGATGCTCACAGTATTAATGCTGGAGTCCCTCAGGGGTCTATGCTAGGCCTATCTCTCTTCCTGATATACATCAATGATCTCCCAAGACACATACTTAAACCATTCGTTGACATTTATGCTAATGACATTACCATCTATGGCAACATTTCAAAGGCCATAAATGACCAAGTTCTCTCTAATTCTCTCTCCTCTGATCTTGAGCACATGTGACAATGGGGAAAGAGGTGACTGATTCATTTTAATGCATCTAAAACCAAGCTTCTATCTTTACATTATCAATGCTCTACTCCCCATCTGGCATCAGTTGAAATAAATGGATCTCGTCTTATGGAGGCTCCATGTTTTGACAAGCTTTTGGATCTAACCTTTACTCCTGATCCAAAATGGAACACATACATCAAATTCATTGCCAAGGTTGCTGGAAAAATAGTGGGATTATTCTATCGCTCTAGTAGATATTTCCTAGCTGATCTAATTCCTTACCTGTATAAGAGTCAAGTACGTCCAAGGATGGAGTACTGTTACCACATCTGGAGGACAGGAGCTGCTAGAGGCTCTTATCCTACCTTGACAGAGTTCAAAATAAACTTTGTAGCCTAGTGGGTAACGCTTTTTCTCTTCCTTGCAACCTCTTTCACACAGAAGCAACGTTGTGAGCTTGCCTCTTTATCATTATTTTTACGGCAAGTGCTCATCTGAGTTTTAATCTATGGTCTTCCCTTGTCAAAATTTCATGAAAAACACTTATCTCGCAGAAACCATTATCAATAATTTCCCCAACTCTTTATCTGTGCCTAAACCTAAATGTAGATTCCATGAACAAAGCTTCTTTCGTTGAGCTGCACGCCTGTGGAACTGTTCCATTTCCCTGCTTTCCAGCTGACTGTAATATGGTTGTCTTTAAGTCCAATGTAAA
>NC_136483.1:108096698-108216698 GCF_053919585.1 Euprymna scolopes | reverse complement strand
TGGATATAAACTAACTAAAACTTATTAAAAAATAACGAACTGATAATATAATAAATAACGTTCTCTTGTCGGATTTCACAATCAAACTGTGATAA
This sequence comes from Euprymna scolopes, assembly GCF_053919585.1. Lineage (NCBI taxonomy): Eukaryota > Metazoa > Mollusca > Cephalopoda > Sepiida > Sepiolidae > Euprymna > Euprymna scolopes. The sequence goes on along the minus strand of NC_136483.1, from coordinate 108,216,603 downwards.
CATTAAATCAGTCTTTGGTTTTGGTGAGCAAATTTTCATTTGCTATTTATGTACCATGTTATTAAAAATATAATAACATGCTTTTTTTTTCTTTTTTTTTCTTTACAAAGGAGTTACCACTTATCAAGGCCCTGGGGTCACTCGAGGATAGGGGTTAATGAGTGTACAGTAGTACATGGGACAATATCATAGTAATCGTTAGTAGTGGAAATTTGGTAAATTGGATTATTAAAGGGGGCGACTCATCGAGAACTTGTTTATGTTGGACTTGACGATCATATTGTAGTCAGCTGAAAAACAGGGAAACTGAAGAGAGTTCCACAGGCGTACTGTTCTAAGAAAGAATTTTTTTCGTGGAATCTACGTTTAGGTTTAGGCACAGATAAAGAGTGGGGGAAATTATTGATAGTGATTTCCGATAAACGAGTGCTTTTCATGAAAGTTTGGCGAGGGGGGGGGGCATGAAGAGCACTTGCCATGAAAATAACAATAAAGTAGAGACAGGCTCGTCACATCTCTCCTGTCAGAAAGAGGTTGCAGGGAAGAGAAAAGAGCATCCCCCACTTGGTTATGAAGTCTATTTTGAACTCTGTCAAGGCAGAATAAGCTGCTTCTACCAGCTCCAGCCCTAATGTAGCAAACGGCACACATCATGCAATTTATTTTTTTTTAAAAGAGACTGCTAATATAAAACATATTTAAGTAATCACCTAAAATAATAATTAAGAATAATTTAAATAGAAAAATACAATATGAGTTATTCTACATTAAGTTTAAATATGAACAAACCAAAAATAATTAAAAACGATTTTTATTCTGTGCAACCCCGGGTAGGTACATATAGTGATAAATTTTAAAGTAGAAATAATATTTTATCGACACCAATACTGTATTTTTTTTAGCACAAAAGCTCTGAAATACAATTTTCAAAAGAGTAGAAGTTTGACAGAATTGAAATTTCTGCCAAGATAATGTCCACACGAAGTAATTGCTTCGTTTGTTTTAAATTATATGTTGTTGCTGTTAAAAGTGACTCTTGTGCTGTCACACACACACACACACACACACACACACACACACACACACACACACACATGTTTATTCATTTCAATTTCCCCGCGCATTTTGCACAAAAATAGGTTTTTTCCGGCAACGACATAATTTCAAATACGCACACACGCTTTTTTCGCAACAATAAGAATAAAATGAACATATTTTTGGCGGACGTAGTTGAAGACACTATCACGTGACACAAGCGACCAATGAGAAAATTTAGAAGATTGTTTTTTTAACGTTTTTCTAAAACCCAAAATATCAGCAGTAGTAATCTTGTTTTAGAACCGGTCCAAAAAGTATTTAAACGCATTCTTTCTTCTCTCCTTTTTCCCTTCTTTCTTCTCTTCTCGCTCCAACGTGACACGAGAACATGCCTCTCGTTTTCCCCTCATCATCGTTTTCCCAATCTGTTGGAAACCATAATTACACACGCCACGCAGGCACTAAAAAATCACACTCATGCACACACGCACCCATTCCGTATATTTTCTATAAGTATTGATAACAACGAACTACTTTCCTCATGGGACTTTCGAATAAGGCGAACTTCGCCAGTTAAAACAAAAACTTTGAAATAAGGACATTATTTTCACACAAGACTTTCACCTTCTAACCTTATTAATTCAACGAAGGACTTTCATCTAACATCCTAATCATAATGATTTCTCAAGAACTTTTACTGATCGGACCTTACCTTTGCTTATTCATCGTGTTGTTTTTGCTGAAAAATAAATGCGGTGCATTTTAAACGAAAAGGAGGTGTCATTTTGTTTTATTCCTTTTTTTATTATTTTGTTTGGGGCAAAGAGATTTAATTTCACTTAAACTTCTTTTCCTCTACACTCTATATAATTTTTTATGCCGACATTTTACGTAGAGAACATAATATAAAACTAATGGGATCACCATTTGTCATATAGTTAGAGAGAGAGAGAGAGAGAGAAAGAGATAGATAGATAGAGAGAGAGATAGATAGATAGAGAGAGAGAGAGAGAGAGAGATAGAGAGAGAGAGAGAGAGAGAGAGAGAAGGGGGCATCTTTTCTTGTGATTTCATGGTTCTCTCTGATGACCAACCTTATTTTCCAAAGGGGCTGAAGTAGTTTTTCAGGGGACAGATAAAACCAATCCATCCCGCAAGCTGATTGGCCAGTGTGTGATCAAATCGCCTAATAGGGACATCCCTCCCCCCCACAAGAGAAAATAAGTTTTTATTTATAACTTCTAAAATTTTACACCAACACTAATTTACTTTATAACAAGTTGGTTGAAGAAATAATTTAATTTAATTGAATAAATAATTTAATCCAGTTGAATTAATTATTTAACTTCCTGGATGTAGTGGAGTCGGCAAAGATTAAAGTAGGAACACAACGACTTGATGAGAATAAAAAGAACATTTATATCAAGCAAGGGTTAGTGGCACAGAAAAGGTTAGTAAGTCCGTGGGGAGTCGTCTCTGTACGATATCCGGATAGCTCTCATTGAGCGGTCTAGACTTGCTGATTATATGCCTAATAGACAAGTCCATCTTAGCGATTATAAGAGTGTGTATGATGACCCCACAACACTGGAATTGATAATTTTAATTAGTTAAATTAAATATTTAATTTGGTTGAATTAATAATTTAATTTGATTGAATTAAATATTTAATTTGTTTGAATTAAATATTTAATTTGGTTGAACTAACAATTTAATTTGGTTGGTTTAATTTAATTGTTACTGAGACTGAGTATTAGGGGCCAATCTTATAGGAGACACCTTATGTGAGGAGTTGTGTAGCAAAATATCTGTTCACTTTACATTTAAATTTCTTCATGTTGGTACAGTCAGGGAAACAGGGAGGAGCGGGGGAATTTCAAAGATTAGCAGTTTGAGGAAAGAAGCCATTAGAATAGACAGAGTGAAAGGATAAGATTTGGATTATTGTCAGGTTGATTGTGTGTGTGTGTGTGTGTGTGTGTGTGTGTGTGTGTGTGTGTGTGTGCGTGTGTCTGTGTGTGTGTGTGTGTGTGTGTGTGTGTGTGTGTGTGTGTGTGTGTGTGTGTGTGTGTGTGTGTGTGTGACACTGCTTTTTAGTGGGCACGCATGATAATAGAGATGGTACCATTTAAAGATTTAAAGAAACAGTTAAATTCATCTATGATGCTGGGAACATAAAAAAATTCACAACGCAAAAAATGACATTCATACAGCCTCTACTTAAATCAAAGAATAAAAGTCAATTTTGATATTCTATCATGGAAATTAGTGCTGCATTCTGCTCAGATTCTACCCAGCATCAAAATAACACTGAAACCTCCCAAATTAAACTAATGTAAGTGGCCTGCAGAATGGCAAAGAACGCTGGTGGTGTATGCTGTGTGTGCAACTGTAAACATCAAGGCCATTATTAATGATTTGAAGCTCCCAGGTGATCAGCAATTAAACCACATGATGTTTCGACGATCTGGAGAACAAAATTGCATGTCCACAGTCATGTTGTTTGATACGATTAGCAATGAAGGGCACATCAGGTTTTGAAAGACTATAGTAAAGTCCTTGATTGATGAGGAGGTCCAGGAAAGGTCTTATGTGGTACAGCAACATTCTGCCCTTACATACCCAGCCAGAAAGATACATAAATGTTTTTCAATTATCCTTTTTTTTTTTTTAATCCTTTTTGAATATGGCATAATCACGTTTGACACACCCGTTCCCGTCAGATCACAGAAGTTAAGCAACGATGAGCCCGGCCAGTACCAGACAGGTGAACATTTGGAACTTCCAGGTGCTGTATGTGCTCTCTGCTTATCTCAGCATTGTTTCCAGTCGTCCTGTACTTCTCCTTGCCACTGAACTCAAACACTGCCGATTCAGGAGAGGTGTGGTTGTGAATTGCACAACCCTTGCCTCACAATTACATGCGGTATCCTTTGTCTTTCGAGACTAAATGGAGGCATTCATTCATGCATTTTTCTTTTTGATCACAACCATTCTGGACATGTAGTTTTCTAACTTAGTGCAAGTCCAGGGTTCAAACTAATTTATCTATCTATAAAAGTGAAAGTGTGTGTGTGTTTGTGTGTGTGTGTGTGTACATTTCCCTACACAATATCTCTCCCAATTTTCAGTCTATAGACTCGAAATTTTATATACATGGTATAAAGATTGGAGAAAATCTTTGTAATCCGTTTTTGGCCAGTAATTTTGGCTGTTAATGAGTCAAAGTTCAATGATTTGACTTTTGAGAACTCTACCAAACTCCTCCGACAATTTGCGGTATAAACAATTGAAATATTAGATATAGGTTCTTTGGACATGGATCTAACTTAATAACTTGATTTGAGCCCAAAAAATAAATGTTAAGGAGTTATAATAGGGGTCAAAGTTAAAAAAAATTTGACCTCTGCGGTCTCTACCAAATTACTCAGACAATTTCTGGTCTAAACATTGGAAATTTGACATAAAGGGTATTCAGAGATAGGGCAAACTTTTTAATTGGTTTGGGTCGAAAATTTGAGCTACCAATATATAAATGTATGTATGTTTGCATGTCTGCCTAAAACTTTCAACAGAGGCGAAGGTTTTTCCAAGATCAGTATTGTTTTGGAACTCAACCGTTCAGACAACAAATACCAAAAAATTGGCTAAAAACATTAATTTCTTCACCCTCAACTAGGCACTTTTCTACAGGGAGAGGTAACTTTTTTCACCGATATTTTCGAAAGTCATCCCCTCTTTTCAATTGTCTAGTCTTAATTTAAACCTACATCACTTCCGGTTTGGCAGTGGTCATAACAGCAAAGACGTCACGTTTTTTCCCCCGTTCTTTTCCTCCTTCGCAGTACGGGTTAGAGCCTGCCTTCCTACTACCACTTTTTTCTCTTTTTTTTGTTGCTCCACACACACCTCCAAACACCCGGGTAACAATGGGCACCTATGCTAGTTTCAAATAAAAGAAAGTACAGAAAAAATCTTTACGCTATATGTACCCATCCCAGAACGAAAATATCATATTCCAAAAATTATATAAATTGGTCGAGGAGCTTTGCTCTTGACTTAGAAAGCCAAATTTTACGATTTTTAGCTATCTATATAATATTCTGCTTGTTTTTTCATTAGTTAGTCTGTATCTTATGCTTTGAAAAAAGCCAAATACAATTTTTGAAGAGCAAACTGCTTCAAAAAAAAAAAAAGAAAAAAAGATAGACCAAATTCACAAATTTGACTTTAAAAAGGCCAATCTGGCAACCTTGGACAAGAATATGAGAGTGACCTCCCTTTGATGTAGTATTGTTTTTAAATATTATAATAACTAGCATGGGTACCCGGCATTGCCCGGGTTGACATGAAGTTCCGTTTGACCACACCTAAGGATATTAATCATTTTCATCATGGGCAACAATTTAAAAAATAAAAGAACGGATAAAAACATGTAAATGTAATCGCCCCAAAAAAGGAGTACATGATACCCTGTTTCGGCAGAAGGGATGCAAAGAGAAGAAACTATTCTCCGAATATTGAGCACTTTTTTGTCTGTGCGTTAAAAAAAAAATCCCCCCCCCCAAAAATAAATAAAAATAAATCAAAACAACTTTTGTTTCAATAAAAAATAGCAGTGAGCGTCCGAACAACAGAAAAAAAAAAAAAAAAATTAGCCAAATGTAATATGTGTTTTTTTTTTTTTTTTAATTTTTTGTAAAGGCACTTTTTTTCGTAAATAAAGGAAATTTTCGATTTGCTTTTTTTTAGGTGGCGGGGGGGGGGGCAATGTGAAATGTAGCGTTACTGAAAGCTTGTTTTTTTTAAGAATAATGAAGATAATGAATAAAGCTCAGAAAGTTACATGTTCCGGGGTCACCAACATAGAGATGACAAAATGGAGTTGGGGTTGAAAAAGAGAGAGGCGTAGTTTACACATGTTTGTAGCCAGTAGTCGCCGGTAACGAAAGAGGCCCGTTAAAAGAGAAAGAAAGGGGCAAGAGTTTTCAGTGTGTTGACGTATTCTCGTGGGTGAATATGAGTTGTATCGATGAGAATAGTTCGCTAGAATGATGAATAAAGTTTGTGTGGGTACAGCGCGTGGAAATAAATGGTAAGAAGAGAGCCATTGGTGGCTTGTAGTACTGACGTTCAACCGGGGACCAAAGCCCCTCAGTGATGTGTACTGCCGGGCTTAGCAGCAAGAAAGAAGATTGAGGGTTTCAGATTTCACCTTTTATATACTCTGTCACATGATAGAGAGCTGGCTTGTGATTGGACAAGGCAGGGAGAAAATGGATTTCAAATCTTGTAGTTGTGAGAAGTAGCTCCTGCCTGTGTTTGTAGCGAGTGTCGGCTGCTATACACTGCATGGAGGCATTACCAAGAAGCAATGTCGGAAGTGGTTTTTGTGCTCTACAGAAAACAACGTAATCATGTTGAACACATCTCTATGATAAGTAGATAAAATTTGGAGAGACAACTTACTCTTGAGGCCAAGTGTTTTTATGCTCACATGCAAAGAAATAAAAAAAAAATTGAACAAGCAAATTGTAACTTTATATAATTCTGAAGAGGAAAACTTTGAGAATTCAATCAAACCAACATGCATTTCTGTTTGCCAATATTTTTCATGGTGATGTCGTTATACTGGCAAATTAATCTGTTTAATTGGCACAAATATAAGAGAGAGTCTATATAAAACTCTCACTAAGAATAGCTATCAAAAGAAAGACTAGCTACTATTTTTTTTTAATGTTAATCACCCCAAACAAGGCATAGTGCTATTTAGATGTTAGGGGCTACTATTTGGGACTAATTCGACAGGGATACTATTATTGGATTATGGCTGGCCAGTGCTGGGTTTTGAAGCCAAAAAAATTCAGGTTCTTAAATATGTCCCAGAATTTGACCTGTAGCATCAGTTCTAACAAAACAAAGGACTTGAAGTTATACATAAACAAATGCTTTTGTGGGTCAGAGGAGAGAACACAAACCGGATGCATGTGACTGCATTCCTTCGATGTCGCCCCCTCTCACGTCTCTCTATCTCCATAATCGATGAGCGCGGTTGTCTAAATAAAAATAGTTGTTTTATATAAGCTAAATGATTCGTTCATGTTATTAAAAAATATACATCCGTATGCATTGGAAAAGGTGAAGCTGATAAAATTATACATGGATTTTCTATATCCACACACAATACAACACTATGTAGGGAGTTGAGCAGCGAAATGTCTGTTTACACTACACTTGAACTTTTGCATATCAGTACAGTCAGGGAAGCAGGGACCCGGGGTGAAATTTCAAAGTTTAGCAGTTTGAAAGAAGAAACTAGCAGAGTAGAAGGCTTTTCAGCATCTAGGGATCTCTACAGTGTAGAGGTTGGATTTTGCTGCTTGTCAGATTAGTCAAGAGTATTTACGTCGAGGGGGTGCAGGTGCCTTGAGTTTGTCACAGTACATTTCATTTAAATACCTGTAAAAGAGGTGCAAAACTTTTCACTTCACAATAAAACAATCTTCAAACTATTTCTAAATGGAAGAGAGCCATCACAGTTCAAATCAGTCATATCCTGGTGTGATTACAATATTGAGTTGCGCACTTACAGCATATCATTGAACACCCATAAAAGAAAAACTGTTTGACTCAAATGTGGTGAACAAGTCAGACATATATTGAAGTTTATTCATACCAAATATTGGTTGGATTGCAGGAAGCAGTTTGAATTTTATTAACGATTCTATGGGTGGCATTGGGGGTGGGGGTCATCCTGCATTTTTTTTTATCTTTATCATTTATTTTCAGAATTCTAAAACAATCCAGGTGAGATGGGAAGTCAATCATACAGACAAAATAATGCAATAAAAAACGTAAATCAGCGATAAAAATGGTTTTATGTTATTGTTTGTCTTTAACATTAAATAAGGAACCATTCTGAGTAAAAAAAAACAAACTATTTATTAAAAGGCATGTAATTGGAAGAAAAATACGTTTGAAATGTGTAAATGTGCTACAAGAATCGAGTCTAAAAGACCGGAAGTACTGCCTTATGTTAAGATGAAGCAGAATGAAACTTAAACGAAATGAAATTTTGTAAATAAATTATTTTTATAATTCAGTACAAAATTTTACTCCGTTTGAGTATTCATGGATTCCGATCCAGGTTTTTGTATGCCTGATGTCGTCAATTTCCGTTTTTGATTAAAAAGTATTAAAACGTCTTTTCCCCCTTCTACTATGTAATGATACATTGATTTTAACTCCAAAACGTTTTCTTATTTAATAGTATTTAAAAAAAAAAAAACATAAACCCATTTTTATCGCCTATACAAAAATCTTTTATTGCATTATGTTGCCTGACGTCAATCTAATATGACTGCCGATGAGAGATGGCTCTCATAAACGCACAAGTTATGGCATTTAAAACTAGCATTCACTGACACTCCATGATTACATAACGTTTCCTCATAAAACTGATGACTCATATGCACTTCATCCTCCAAGACAGAAATATATTTCAGGAATAGAGCTTCTTCGCAAACAATAGTATAACATGCGAGTATTTTTTATTTAAAGCTTTTGGATATGGAATGGATATTTTTCAATGATGCTCTCTTTGATAAAAACTGTTTGCTGAAGTGTCTCAAGTCTCAAGCAATAATGCTGCACTGCCAATCTATGAAGTTCCCCCACCCATTCACCCACCCACCTCTTGATCTCGCAATTATCTGATTGGACGCCTCCAAAGAGAACACTTGATTCTATCCAATCAGAATGCAAAGAATAAAAGGTAGATGAAAACAATTCTGTCTGTCATACAAGGAGGAATTTGTTCACAAACAATTCATTTTCGTTCATAACTGATCCATTAAAAAATTGATATGCTATAAAACAAAACAACCAGACTAAACCAAACACTATGAATAAACTATTAATTGGAATTCATTATTGAGATGAGTATTATTTATTAATTTATTTTATTGCAGACTATTATTCTCATCTTTTGTTTTTAGTTGTTGTTTCACAACGTTTCGGCCAACTATTTGTCTGGCCTTCATCAGATGATAACAACTATGGAAGGCAGTAATTGCTGAGGATGCAGTTAGGAGATTCGCAGTTCCTACCCCGTCACAGTTACCACTTGACGAAGGCCAGAGGAATAGTTGGCCAAAACGTCGTGAAACAACAACTGAAAAAAAAAAGATGAGGATAATACTCATCGCAATAAATACATTAATATTATAATAAACATTTGAAGATATAAAGATTTTGAAGCATAAATGAACTTATCAAAATGACTGCATTTAACATTAAATAACCTAAAAATTGTTATGTTTTATGAACAAGGCATGAAAATGTTTATTGAAAGATGGCAAAATGTCATACAAATTGTGCGTGTTTTAGTGTTACAATGCACTTTAAAACACAAACAGAACTTTCATCACAATCTATTACTAATGGACATTTAGTATCTGTACTGTCGGTCTGAAATCATTATTGTGTCTTTATTTGTGTCTATTATGTCTTTAATAATGGAGATTTTGTATCTGTCTGTCTGAAGTCAAAATAATACTATTACTTCTATTAATGCTCAACTATTGTGCTACATTTGATGCTCAGTTCCGTTTGCAGTAGAACCCCAGGATACGGCATTAAAATTTAGTAAAAAAATATACTGTACAGAATATAATATACACGTACATAATCAAATAACATTATAAATAACACCATAAGGTGGGGCAAATACCATAACCAGGAGCCAGAAAAACATTGTATCCCACATTGTAACCTGAAAAACCGTATCCTAGGGCCACCATATCCCGGAGTTCTACTGTACTATACTATTTCAGACTAATGTACTTTTTTTTAATGCTAAATTCAAACGGAGGGTGTACTATGGTATCTGTTTGGTTATTATGAGACCATCTTCTCAGGTATTACCATTAAAAGTAATAGCATTGTTTTGTCTTCAGTTAGACAGATACCACCAAATCTCTATTAGTAATAGATTTTGACAAAAGTTCTGCCCATGTTTAAAGATTCATTAAAACATTAAAGACACGCACCATTAGTAGTCACTGTTACCATCTTTCATTATCATACCCTGTTCATAAAACATTTCAATCATTTTCAGGCTATTAAATGTTGAATACAGTCATTTTGGTAAAAAGATTTATGCTTCAAAGTCTTAATATCTTTAAATATTTATTGATAGTGTTTGGTTTGATCTGGTTGTTTTGTTTTATGTGATATTAATCCTTTTTCATATAATATTAATCCTTTTCAACATATTTAATGATGAATCCAGTCATTTTGGTAAAAATATTCATGCTTTCAAGGTCTTATTTTAAATGTAAAGGAAACAACTGTTTTTTATAGTCTCAGTTAAAAATATGAGTTATTCCCCTTTCTAATTTTGATGTTTTGATTATAATGAAAAATGTGGTACAATCTCTGGAAACTTCGCGTTGGCATCTTCAAGGTGGCATGTAAACAAGCGGAAGATATCAATCAGCTGTCAGAAAGCAACAATTTTCAATGAAAGCATAAAAATCATTACATTAAGAATGGTTTGTTTTTTATTTAAACCAGAAATGACTTTCAACACGTTATGCCAGCATGAAATCTCCCTCTTTCCTATATTAAGAGTGGCTTTCTATGTAAAAAGCCATTCTTAACCTTATGAATGGAGTGGGGAAATTCCACATTTGAATTAATTGTCTGACAACTTATGTAACCTATCAGAAGAGGCCAGAGCAATATTACCAGGGATTGGGGTGTAAACTGGATAAGTACCAAAAATGCTTCTGTATTACCACTGGTCCAGATGAGACTACATCATTTTTTTTTTTTAAATACAATAATGAAGCATGTTATAAATTCATATAATTCATTAATAAATGTCAATAAAATCGTACAAAATAACAGTAAAAGGTGTGAGTAAAAATCAAAGTTTGATATATCAACTTAAATGCTGTATAGGACCAACTTTGAACGTCTCACAAAGTAACTGATAGTTTAGCCATATTTTGACAAAATTCTGAAAGCACCTTAATTTATGAATGTTGGAATTTTCTATTTAACCAGAATATGTATTGTGTCTTGATTTTAATAATCTCAATTTTACTTTAAAAACGATTATAGCATGTGGTTTTCCAAATTGTCTAGTTTATTCCCTGCTTCCTTTGTTCCAGTTCGTTTGACTTGTTGATACAATAGTCTCCATCATTTCGCTGTTTTGATACCTTATTGTAATACAGCTTCTTATTCCAGAAGGTTAATTCCAACAACTGCAGACTTCTGGAACTCTTTTCATGCTGTTTTTCTCTAATAAGCATCTCCTGTCGTTGTGATAATTATCTTTGATTTGTCAGTTCCTTACATCAACACCATTGTCTGAAGCAATTTTCATTAAAACAAAAAAAATTACAAAAATAGATGTGCCTAAAAGCAGCAGCAGCAGTGAATGATGTATTTATGTATCGACTGTTGATTGGACAAAATCTCCAATCAACAGTTTCTTTCAACTAATCAGAGAATTATGGTTAATAAGGTTAAATAAGGATGGGTAGATTGACAGTTCAAAGATGATGATGTAGCAGTCACATATTTTTTATGTACTATTTTCCTTTGCAGTAAATGGACTGGTGTATTATTACTGGAGTGATTTGCCCATCAACCAATCATAAGCCCTGGCATTAGGAACACAAAAATCGTCAGACTACTTCTTATAGGATCCAACTCATAGCGGTTGGAACGGTGAGGGTGTTCAAAAGCAGCAACAGCAGAGGCAACAGTAGCAGCAGGAGCAGCAGCAGTAAGGAGGTGACAGTTGTTAAGTGGTTAATGACACAGACTGACAACCTGGGCATGCCAAGTTCGAATCCAATTTGTTCCACAGAAGCATTTTCTCTTAGGGATGTTGGCAAGGTTCATGTGATCCTTCCTGTAAGTACCCAATGTCTTTCTAAGAAAGATATCAGGGAAATGAAGGCCAACAATAATCATTTGATTCATTTGAAATGAATGATGCCCATCACGAGCAGCAGGAATGTTGCATTTTCATATCGACTCACGATTGAACAAAATCTCCAATCAGCATTTTTTTTTCAACAGATCAGAGAATTCCAATGCATAATATAAAAATCCTAACAGCGTTTTTATGTCGCTTTCATGGTCTCCTTCCAGAGGGAACACATTCGTGTATGTGATAGTTCAAATGGAGCCCCTTTGGAGCCTGAAAGTCTCTCACTTATATTCAAACTGTTGACAGAACTCTCTTTGTCCCAGTATTTTTCATCCCTACCTAATGTACGTGGCTATCTCCTTGATAGGTAATTCCGGCCTCTGGCTAAAAGGCCTCAATAGATGAATAGGAAACTTTCACAGACTACTAAACAGCATCAAATATTCACACTGTTAAGTGAACACTCACGTATACAAGTTCGTGCATACAATTATTAAAAGTTAAATTCTTCACTAGTTTGGAGACGGAATGCGTTGTTGTGATAAGTGATTTTCTCTATTAATTCGCACTTTTTATTTTAAGATTCAAATATTAATAACTACATTTTATTTCAGTATTTAATTTATGTATTTCTGTTGTATTAAATGCTAGCTTTAATTTTTTTTTTTTTTTTTTTTTTTTTTTTTTTTCTCGTCCATAAATGTTTATCTACCAAGTTGATCTTAAATATTGTATAATCAATCCATTATATTATCATTTTCAGTCCCCCACCCCTAATTTCTGGCTCCCATCTTATCTCGCAATTACTTATAACGTCACCAACTAACTTTGGAAGAACCCCCCCCCCCATCCGATTTTGTTTTATATCATAAGTTGCTTAAAACGTGATTAGTTAAAGTTCAGAATAAAATCACGCTTTCTCTTAACGGTTAATTTAAAAAAAAAATCTTCTGAACGCTATTAAAAGTTAAATTCTTCACTAGTTTGGAGACGGAATGCGTTGTTGTGATAAGTGATTTTCTCTATTAATTCGCACTTTTTATTTTAAGATTCAAATATTAATAACTACATTTTATTTCAGTATTTAATTTATGTATTTCTGTTGTATTAAATGCTAGCTTTAATTTTTTTTTTTATTTTTTTTTTTTTTTTTCTCGTCCATAAATGTTTATCTACCAAGTTGATCTTAAATATTGTATAATCAATCCATTATATTATCATTTTCAGTCCCCCACCCCTAATTTCTGGCTCCCATCTTATCTCGCAATTACTTATAACGTCACCAACTAACTTTGGAAGAACCCCCCCCCCATCCGATTTTGTTTTATATCATAAGTTGCTTAAAACGTGATTAGTTAAAGTTCAGAATAAAATCACGCTTTCTCTTAACGGTTAATTTAAAAAAAAAATCTTCTGAACGCTATTAAAAGTTAAATTCTTCACTAGTTTGGAGACGGAATGCGTTGTTGTGATAAGTGATTTTCTCTATTAATTCGCACTTTTTATTTTAAGATTCAAATATTAATAACTACATTTTATTTCAGTATTTAATTTATGTATTTCTGTTGTATTAAATGCTAGCTTTAATTTTTTTTTTTTTTTTCTCGTCCATAAATGTTTATCTACCAAGTTGATCTTAAATATTGTATAATCAATCCATTATATTATCATTTTCAGTCCCCCACCCCTAATTTCTGGCTCCCATCTTATCTCGCAATTACTTATAACGTCACCAACTAACTTTGGAAGAACCCCCCCCCCCATCCGATTTTGTTTTATATCATAAGTTGCTTAAAACGTGATTAGTTAAAGTTCAGAATAAAATCACGCTTTCTCTTAACGGTTAATTTAAAAAAAAAATCTTCTGAACGCTATTAAAAGTTAAATTCTTCACTAGTTTGGAGACGGAATGCGTTGTTGTGATAAGTGATTTTCTCTATTAATTCGCACTTTTTATTTTAAGATTCAAATATTAATAACTACATTTTATTTCAGTATTTAATTTATGTATTTCTGTTGTATTAAATGCTAGCTTTAATTTTTTTTTTTTTTTTTTTTTTTTTTTTTCTCGTCCATAAATGTTTATTTATCTACCGAGTTGATTGCAAAAATAGATTACCTAATTGTACTCATTTTTAGTTCGTGGGAGGGGAATCTATCACCATACTTTCCCTTAAACAGGTCCGTTGGACTTTTATTAAGTACAATACTTAATAGTTATTTTTTTAATTTTTTTTTTTTTTTTTTTAATGGAGAGTAGAAAACGCATTGTGGATGCGTTATCGGCAGCTCCTGTTACTCTCGCTTCTTCTTATTTGTCCCTCAGTCCTCATTTTTAAATGAGTGATTTTTCTGACAAAGGGAGAAGAAAAAGCTGTTTTCTAGGTTGGCAGTATTTTTGCGCGAACAGTTGGCAGAGCTGGTGGAAATTTTCTGTTTCTATGTCTATCCTTGTAGCCATGTCACTAGTAAGGGTGCTGGAGGTAAACGTTTTGTCTGGGCTGACGTTATCCGCCTGATAGTCAGGGACCCGAACCTTGGATTAACCACTAAGGAGGCTGTCCTATCAGCAGGTGCAAAGTACTGGGGCTGCTGTATTGCCATTTGGTGAATGGAATCTGGACCATGCAGTAGCTTCTGGTGGGGCCTCTCGATGCCATACTAGTGGGTAATTGTTACGGCTTTACCTTATCATGTGGTACAAAAAAAAAAAAAAAAAAAATTCTTCGTTTCTTTTTCTCTCTTAGTTTCCCCTCTCTGTCCTGCTCTAAGTAAATCTGTAGACCTAGTCCACAAAATCCAAAATTTCATCATGACAAGTTTCAAGAAAAAATACACGATTAAACCCGGTTCTCCAACTTCCAACGTAGACCCCTACTACCATGTCTCCTTCTCCAACATCAGGGGTCTACGTTCTAACCTTCCAGAGGTTGAAACCCAATTACAGGAGACTAAACCAGACCTTTTATTTTTAAGTGAAACTGGCATTGGACAGGCTATTTCCCTTGATGAGTTTGCAATTACAGGATACTCTAACTTAACTTCTAAATCTGACCCCCAAGATCGCCATGGGCATGGAATATGTGCCTATATTAAAGATAGCTTTCCATGTGGGAGGGACATCTCCAGGGAAGATCCTAACTTACCTTATATGTGCTTCCGGGTTGCTTTAGCTCACACTACTGCATTTATATTTACTCTCTATCGCCCCCACAACAGCGGAGTTACTATCTTTCAAAGCATATCTGAGAAAATTGACCAAGTCCTTTCTACTTATCCTTCAGCTAACATTCACGTATGTGGAGACTTCAATGTTCACAACGTCGAATGGTTGACCCACTCAAACAAGACCGATGATGAGGGGAGGTTCTGTCATGATTTCTCCATTGCCTATGACCTCACTCAGATTGTTCAGGAACCTACCCGTGTGCCCGATAATGACGGCCAGTATGCGAGCCTACTAGACCTTTTTCTCACAACTTGCCCTGAACTATGTTCAGTTTCTGTTCTGTCGCCTCTTGGATCTTCCGACCACTCTGTTGTATCAATTAAGATAAAAATGAAATGTAATAAGTCCCCAGACGTACCTCTTCATCGTACAGTATATCGATACACTAAGGCTGACTGGGATAGCTTCCGTACATTTATATCTGATCTACCTCTGCATTCCATGTTTAAAAAGGATGTGTCCTCTATAGTATTAGACCTAACTGAATGGTTAATTGTAGGTATTGACCATTTCATACCCTCTAAAAAGTTTCAGCAAAAACCTAACAGCCAGCCATGGTTCTCTCCAGAATGTGCTGCTGCCATTGCGCACAGAAATCACTTTTTCCACTGCTTCAAACGTAATAGATGTATGGAAACTAAAGCCGTTTTCAGGACTGCCAGCAACCATTGTAAGAAAGTAATAAGGAACGCAAGAGAGTTGTATGCTCAATCTGTTAAGTCCAAAGTAGCTGAGCAGCGGCTTGGTTCCCACCAGTTTTGGCAAATAGCAAACAGAATCCTGAACAGAAGCGTGTGCTCCATCCCAACTATTATCAATGGATCTGAGGTAATCTCGTCAGCATCAGACAAAGCCAAACTCTTTGTCAAGAACTTTGCAGCTAATTCTACCCTTTGCGAGCAAGACCGCCAACCCCCAATATTTCCTCTTGTATCAGAAAACACGCTATGTGATATACGTATATCTGTACGTGATGTTGCCAAACTAATCAAAAACCTTGATTCCAGTAAAGCAACTGGCCCTGATGGTATTCCAATTATAGTACTCAAAAAACTTCAACCTGAACTAGCGCCCATACTTACAAAACTGTTTAAACGTTGTCTTAAGGAGAATAGTTTCCCATCTCCCTGGAAAATCTCATCAGTATGCCCTGTATTTAAGAATTCAGGTGATCGCTCATCCCCCTCTCAGTACAGGCCAATAAGTCTCCTGTGCGTCATGAGTAAGTTGCTAGAATCTGTATTAAATACAGAAGTAATCAAACATCTCAACAAAAATAACCTTCTTAGTGACACTCAATATGGTTTCCGTTCTGCTAGATCTACAGCAGATGTCCTTACAGTTATATCGCATAGGATTAGCAAATCTCTCGACGGTGGCAATCTTTCTAGGGCAATTGCTCTTGACATATCTAAAGCCTTTGATAGGGTATGGCATAAAGGTTTACTTCATAAGATCGCTAGCTATGGTATAGCTGGAAAAGTCTTCTCAATTATTAAATCATTTCTTTCTGATAGATTCATAAGAGTAGTAGTTGAGGGGCAAAAATCAGAAGCTCACAATATTAATGCCGGTGTCCCTCAGGGATCCATCCTGGGCCCAACTCTTTTCCTGATCTACATTAATGATCTTCCAAATCATATCCTTACATCATTTGTAGACATTTATGCTGACGACACTACCATTTATGGTACCACATCTAAGACAGTAAACGAGCAAGTTCTCTCCAATTCTCTCTCCTCTGATCTTGAGCACGTAGTACAATGGGGAAAGGAGTGGCTGGTTACTTTTAATGCATCTAAAACCAAGCTTCTCTCTTTACATCATCAACATTCTAATCCACATTTGTCATCAATTGAAATGAATGGCTCTCGTCTTCAGGAGGCCTCAAGTTTTGACAAGCTTCTGGGCTTGACCATTACTCCTGATCTTAAATGGAACACGTATATCAAATCTGTTGCCAAGGCCGCTGGAAAAATGGTGGGATCTTTCTATCGATCCAGTAGATATCTCACTGCTGATGCTATTCTCTATCTATATAAGAGCCAGGTACGTCCAAGGATGGAATACTGTTGCCACATCTGGGCAGGAGCTGCTAGAAAGAACTTGTCCTGCCTTGATAGAGTTCAAAATAGACTTCGTAGCCTCGTAGGAGATGTCCTTTTCTCCTCCTTGCAACCTCTATCTCACAGAAGAGATGTTGCGAGTTTGTCTCTGATGTATCGTTATTTTCATGGAAAGTGTTCAACTGAGCTTCAATCTATGGTCCCCCCTCGCCAAACTTTCACAAGAAACACTCGTCTAGCTGTAAACACTATCAATAATTTCCCCCACTCTTTATCTGTGCCTAAACCTAAACGTAGATTCCATGAACAAAGCTTCTTTCTTAGAACTGCACGCCTGTGGAATTGTCTTCCGTTTTCCTGCTTTCCGGCTGACTACAATATGGTTTTGTTCAAGTCTAAAGTAAATAAGTTCTTGATGAGCCGTTCCATATAAGTTATTAAATTTACCAAATTTTCATTACTAATGATTACTATATTGACCAACTTCTACTGTACACTCTTTAACCCTTATCCTTGAGTGGCCTCTGGGCCTTGATAATGTGGTGATGCCTTTGTAAAAAAAAAAAAAAAACAAAAAAAAAAAAAAAAAACAATTTCTCACTAATAAAATAGGCATTCTCATTTACACATGCATAAACGCATATGGCGCCAACCAAAATAAACATGCATACATTCTCTTTCTAACATGATAATATGCACATACATGTACACATATCTCCATGTCTATTTATTTGGATACATGTAAACACACACAACGACAGGCAAAAAACAAATATGTGTACTCAATTTCTTCTTACACTAAAAACAATTCTTTGCTCCAGGAACATTCCATGGACACCTTGAACTCTTATTCTTGACAAACTTTATCTTCCATTGTCTCAACAAATTTGTTAAATAAAATATTTTTTTTATAGTCTTTGTGTAACATTATACACAGTTTTTTTAACAGTCATTACATTTTAATGGACCCAACATGTAGACTCCATCAGAAGGAAACAAAAGAAAGGAAAAAAATCTCGATTCACTTTCTTTTTTAACAAAAAGCCTTTATATCTGGTATTTCCAACAACGCATTTTTTTCTAAATATTTAAAAAGTTCATTTCTCCTTCTTCAGCCATGTATGACTTTTTGTCTCTACTGTGACGTAACCCACATGTCTCTAACACATGCTTCTCTTGTCATGTCTTGAACACCACCATTTTGCTGAACGCCCCTCGAACACCGGCCATGCCTCAAATACGTGCTTCTCTCGTCACGTCTCAACCATGTATTTTGCCGAATACCACTTTTCCGAACATGTGTGTCCTTTTATCTCTGCTATGACGTCACTTCATGCAGCCGGCTTGATCATTTGCATATCTTTACACAGACTGCTGCTGCTAGCATCAGCGGGTCTGTTACATTCGTCATTCCTTCATTTGATATTGACTCTAGTTAAGGGCAACCCAAAAGCTCCCATTTTACTAGCTACTACACTGCAATGTAGAGAAGTGTAGCACTCTTTGCTCTGGATTAAACCACTTATCTTTGATCCTCATCTTAAAATACTGATTGCTTAGCAAGAGTTTATCAAGTATCATTTTTTGGAGTTTTGCTATAACTTAATCAAGAACAGAAATTTTAAAACCAAAATCGACGTCAAACAGAGGAAAAGAAAAACCCTTCTATAAATAACAATGGCATATATTTATTTTAACAATGTTTTTTATTTACTTGGAAGGTCACCACTTATCAAGGCATAGAGGCCACTCAAGGTTAAGGGCATGAGACAACATGATCAGTTATGATGGAACTTGAGTTGGACATACATCATCAAAGAGGACAGCTCAATAGGAATTTATTTATATTAGATTTGAAGACAATAATGTTATAGTCAGCCAGGAAGCAGACACACGGTATTGAGTTCCACAGACGAATGGTTTCGTAGAAAACTCTGCTTATGGAGTTTTTGTTTAGTTTTAGGCGCAAGATAGAGAGTGAAGTAGTTGATGGTTGTTGCAGCTAGATGAGTATTCCTTACAAACGTTTTACGCAGAGAAACCATAGATTGGATTGGAGCTCAGTCAAGCATCTGTCATAGAAGTATCGATAGAGCAGAGATAGACTCGCAACGTCTCTTCTGTGAGAGCGAGGGAGTAGGGAGGCGAGAAGGTCATCACCCACTGAATTTTGGAGGCAGTTTTGTTGTCGAAAGTTTAGACAGTGAAGAAATGGAAATAAAGTTGTATTTTTTGCTCGACTGTCCACAAAGTCACGAGAGAGGACGTATTTCTCTGTTGGTGTCTGAAAGCTCTCTGGAGCTGCTACCTAAATCCCAAGTCTAGAAATTCTTTAAAATTAGTATGGCCTGGAGTCTGGTTGGCCTTCATGTGACTAAATCATTTCGCAAAGACTGCTCAGGCTAGGATTAAAGATTGTCAAATGAAAGGAAAGCAAAACCCTTCTACAAATAACAAATAATATGGAAATTTGAACGACATATATCGTTGGATGTAGCTAGCCAAAAGTTAAGACAGTCTTGCAGTGAAGGAAGCAATAAAGTAAAAACGTTTGACTACCATTTTTCAATGGTATGTATCTATTTAAGTGATTTACACGGTTAGGTGTAGATTGTCAAAATTTAAGACAGTGTTACAGTCAAGAAAAGAATAGAGTAAGAAAACTTCATTGACTGTCTAAAATCATTTTCAGAGAAGATAGCTTTGCTCAGCATCAGTGACAGAGGCAAGAGAGAGAGAGAGAGAAGACGTTTTTTTTCAGTGGTGCCAGGAAGCTCTTCAGAGCTGCTGCCTAAATCCTAGAGGGTCTGAATTAGATTTTAAAAGTTCCTTTTGAAAAAATATGCGCTGGAGTCTGATTTAATCTTTTTGTAACCAAATCACCTCACAGGGACAGCTCTCTGCAAAAAGAAATAAAGATTAATGTTTATGACTACGAAAGGTCGCTTCCGGTTTATTAGCAAACACACTAACCATTATGCCAAATGAGCTGTTTTTTTTAATTTTTTTTATTTTTTGCATTAAATTGTTTAAAAGGGTTGATATGCCATAAAAAGAGGAGAGTAGAAAGTGGACCATGGGTTTACTTTTGGCAGCTTTGTAACATTAGCTTCCCTTATTTTGTATTTTAGTCCGCATGTTCCGTGAGAGATATTTCTGACAAAGGGGGGAGGATAATTGCTTTTTTTCTGGGCTGGAATCCATTTAATATTTATCATTGGGTATTTTTTGGATTTTGCAGTGGTATTTTGTTTTGAGTTCTTTACCTCTTTTAGCTTGTATGGAGCGATTTCTATAAAAACAACCAACCAACCAAAACCAGATACAGTTGTCAAGACGGCTTATATTTGAGAACCCTCGTTGCCGTGAATGTTTTGTTTAAGTATCCCGCTCTTGCCGCTCATGTAAGTGGACGAGTCTACTTCTATGGGGGTGTGACGCCAAGATCACTCTGGTCTTATATCTGGGCGTCTTGGGTTTGATTCCACCTCTACAACTGAATATAATGAATGAATTGTTCGCAATAAATGATGTGTTAAACGTGAAAAAATTAAAAATTAAAAACATGTTTTAACATAAAAAATGATTTATAAGCTGTAAAAAATTTTTTAAAATGATTTATAAGCTGTAAAAAATTTTTTAAAATGATTTATAAGCTGTAAAATAATTTTTAAAATGATTTATAAGCTGTAAAAATTTTTTTAAAATGATTTATAAGCTGTAAAAAAATTTTTAAAATGATTTATAAGCTGTAAAAAAATTTTAAAATGATTTATAAGCTGTAAAAAAATTTAAAAATGATTTATAAGCTGTAAAAAATTTAAAAAAATTAAAACAATGAATCATTTTCAATCAGGAACATGTTTTAAATGACTCCTAAAAGGTTTGATATGCCACAAAACAGACAAACCAAACCAAACCAAACCAATCAATAATTTCAAGTATTGTGTTTTTGCATTAAATGACCCCCAAATAGGGTTGATATGCCACAAAACAAACCAATCAACCAATTATTAAGAACAATTTTTTTGTTGTTTTACTTAATGGTTCATTATTTATCAAGGCCAAGAACCACTCAAGGATGAAGCTTAATGAAACAAAATGATTATTGAAATGAGGTGCACTTCTACACATTAGGGGTATGCAATAAAAAACGTTGTATGGAAGAAAAAAAAAACCTTTGTTATAACAAAAACGAAAAAATTTATTTAATTAATTTATTTATTTTTATGGAAATCGTTCCAGACACGGCATGATGCCACTTGATGTAAGGAGCTAAATAAAAAAATACTACTTCAAGGTCAAAAACTTGCCAACGATAAGTGTTAGATTGAATAGATTCTGACCCAGTAAACAGCAATTATTCCCCATTTTGTCAGAAGCATCGCTCCTGGAATGTGAGAACTAAAGGACAAAATAGGGGAGGCAAGAGTTATGCTGCTGTCGAAAGTAATTCCAAAATTCACTATAATTATTTATTACCTATACGAAATAGTATAGGTAAAAGTTGAACTGTGTCCAAGTGAAAAAGATGAAAACCAGGAAGTTGTTTTGAAAGTCTGTCAACAGTTATTTTCAAGTGAAAATAGTTGATGCTGGAACATTCAGTTGACAGGGACAGAGAGAGGGGACGACTTTCCTCATTGCTTCTGGGGCTTCTCTCTGCTGACTGATTTGTGATTTCCAAAGGAGCTGAAATAGTTCCTCAGGTTACAGATGAAATAAACTTAAACGTAGATGCCATGAACAAAGTGTCTTTCTTAGAACTGCATGCCTGTGGAACTCTGTTCCATTTTCCTGCTTTCCAACAGACTACAATATGGTTGTCTTTAAGTCCAATGTGAACAAATTCTTGATGAGCCACCTCCTTAAGTAATCCGATTTACCAAATTTCCACTACTAACGATTACTAGGACATGTTCCCTTTGACCACTGTACACTCAGTAATCCTTATCCTCAAGTGGCCTCCGGGCCTTGATAAGTGGTGACTCCTTTGTAAAAAAATAGAAAGAAGAAAAAGAAAAAAGAAAGTGCTCTACAAGTGTATTAATCAGTGTGAAACCAAATCATTTAGCAAGGACATTTCTCAAGAAGGGAAAATAAGTCTTTATTTAAGATTTTTATCCGATTGTTAGTTGAGTGATGAAGAATCTTACAAGAGGATTGAAAATGGATAAAATTTGAATACTTCTTCATGGCAGGAATGTACTGACATTGCATTTGAAGAAGACACAACTATGTTGCAGTCTGCAGGGAAACAGTATTATCAAGGTTTGAAGGCCACTCAAGGATAAAGGTTACTGAATGTAAGGTGGTAGTGTAGCAACTTTTAATAATGTGAATTGAGTAGAATTTAATTATTTATGGAGGCCGCTCAACAAGAACTTGTTTAGATTGGATTTGAAGGCTACCATGTTGTATTCAACTGGGAAGCAAGCCAGCGGAACAGTGTTCCAAAAGTGGGTAGTTCTGGGAAATAAGCTTTGTTCATGGAATCTGTGTTTAAATTTAGGCACAGAGAGTGGGGGAAATCATATATAGTGGTTGTAGCCATTTGAGTATTTTTTGTGAAAGTTTGGACCCTATGCCAGTAAGTAGAGATTATGTTAGCAAGTATGAATTTCAGGAGTGTTACATCAAGTATGTGTCAGGACAACCTGACGGCAAACAGAAGTAGACCCAGTGCATCTAGTGCGAGTGAAGTTAGATGTGGTCAAGGGTCAGCTCGATAGACAAAACACGCTAGAAATGCAGGTGTTGAATAATTAAATAGAGATTATGTCACGCGTTTGGGACACAGGGCAGAGTTTTTAGTCAGTCCGCATTGGGGAAGCAGAGACAAGATCTGGGCTGGTACATCTACCACTAGTCTCTCCCTCTTGGATAGGCTCCAAAAAAATGTCTTCAATCTAATAGGTCCCACTTTGTCAACTAAACTCCAACCTCTGTCCCATCGCCGTAATGTTGCATCTCTGTGCCTGTTTTACAAATATTTTGATGGAATGTACTCTGATGAATTTGTTGCACTTGTGTCCCCTCGATGTACAAACCTGCTAAGCAATAAAATCACACCCCTTCACTGTTGAGGTCCCTAAATGCCAGGAAGCTCTAACAGTTTCTTCCCTCGAACAGCTAGACTTTGGAATTCCCTTCCTGCTACCTGCTTTGCTGGTCATACTGATACACAGAAGTTTAAACGTAACATAAACCAACATCTTATTAATCTTTCCTAGGCATGGTCCCAAATAGTAGCCCCTTACGTTAACGTGGCAATATACTTTGTTAATGTGAGTATATAAAAAAAAAAAGGAAGAAATGTGCCTGACAATGTAAGTGAATAATTTCCCTGAGACTCAGTCTGTCTCTCAGCCATTTTAATGCTAAGTGTTTAATAATAACAGACACTTGATCTCAGCCAACCATGAAAATTATGATAAACTAGAAAGAGAAGGATCAGAAGAGGTCACCCCACCATAACATCTTGGTCATCTTTCCTAGGCATGGCCCCAAATAGTAGCCCCTTATATCCAAGTGGAGATATGCCGTGTTGGGGGTGAACGTTAATAAAACAAAAAGAAAAATGTGCCTGACAATGTAATCTAACACTTGGTCCATCTGTCGACCATTTTAATGCTAAGTAAGAAAGAATTAATTTTAGCCTCTCGTCCCATAAATAAACAGAACTTTCCCTAATAAAACCTTGAAACCACAACAAATCTTCATTGTTTCTTTCACTCATTCATTCAAGGGGTGTTCTGCCTGATACTGGTATTGATGGCTATGACTTTCCATCTCTCTCTCTCTCTCTCTCTCTCTCTGGAGTCATTCATGAAATTGTTGCTCATCATTTTTGATGTTGCCCAGGTGTTCAGACTGTCAACATATGTTCTTTGCTTCTCCTACCCACGATCTTTCTCGCTATTCTTTGCTGGTTGTCAGAGAGTCGTTTGATGATGATCAAGTGCTACCTATCTATCATGGTAATCCTTATCGAACGAGGTGTTCTGATTCAGAACCCTATTCATGCTGTTTTTTTTTTTTTTTTTTTACATAAGAATCACCACTTATCAAGGCCCAAAGACCACTCGAGGATAAGGGTTAAGAGTGTACAGTAAGTCACTTGAACAATATAGTAATTGTTAGTAATGGAAATACGGTACATTTGTTAACTTAAGTGGAACGGCTCATCAAGAACTTTTTTACGTTGGACTTGAAGACAATCAGATTAAAAGTGAATGATATGCTAAAAAAGATTATATAAAAAGGATCATCTTTATACCATATACTATTATTGTGTATAGAGTTTCAGTAATTATTTCTGTGTTCAATACACTTGTAGTAAATAGAGTTTCAGTAATTATTTCAGTGTTCAATATACTTGTAGTAAAGTATATTTATGACAAATGAGCTACACATGACCCTGCTGCAAATCGTCAGGCTAAGAAATATATATCTACACACACAAACATTATCAGTCTTAAATATAATGATTTATGAATAGAGCCAAGACAACAGAATATTCCCCTCATTGTTCTGACTCGAGCATATATCCGTTGATATCTTATGTTTTTATATAGAGTGATGTAGTTCTCTGTTGATTAACTGTTTCAGATATATAATCGAGCATCAAAACAATGACAAGAACATCCTGCTGTCCTGGCCCTACTTATGAAACACTATATTATGTATCGTTACTTAAATATACTTTTATTATGAAAATTATTTTTAGAAAGATACGTATACAGAAAATAACATTTTGAATATTCATTTCTGGAGCATATTTCAGATATTAGAAATCATTTTTTTAACTTTTAAAATATACTTTACTATATATAATTATCATATATATACATATATATATATATATATATATATATATATACATATATATATATATACATACATACATATATATATATATATATATATATATATATATATATATATATATATATATATATATATATATATATATATATATGTGTACGGTGCAATCATACAACGTATAGTGTATTTTTCAAAAGTCACAGTATATGATAATGTATATAATTGTTGTAATAAACCATTAGAATATATATTAACTGCAAGATATTTCTATAAAAACGATTTGACCAGTCTTCATCTTACAAACACAGCATAAATCAGATGAGGAAAAAAGTAAGGAATCCCATAAAGTGGAAGAAAAAAACGTTTAAAAAATAAAGAAAAACTTTTCACATTCAATCTCTTTTTGATTTGGATTGTTTTTACTTTACCCCTCCCCCGCCCTCCTTTCCAAAGTCACTTTGCATCCACACCCCCAAAAAAATAAAAATAAAAAAGATAAAATGTTTTTCTGTCCTCTTAGTGTGGGAAATGGATGAGAAAAAAAAAAAAAAAGTGCTGTTTCTTGAATACAGACTTTGATGTATTGCCATAGCTTTCTTTGTAGTTGTACAGACAGTAGGCTTGAAGGCCATTCGAGGATAAGAGTTTCTTTCTATCTGAGCAATGCTCATACTGGGCGATTGTCCTGACCATTGTACCCAGAGATATCTTCTGCTCACCACAACGAAATACGAAACCTGGAGCAGAATTACTTGCTTTCCATAACCTCACGTTACCCTGATCGGAAGATTGGAGGGGGGGGGGCTGAAGTAGGTTCTCGACGATATGGCCAAGGGTCTTCCACAGACTAGTAGAGGGAAGGAGACATCTTACTTTTCCTTTGACAGTAGTGCTGTCCTGCTAGTCATTGTTTCTCTGCATGAGTTTCATTTTTCTAAATTAAACAGCTGATCAACAGTGACCATACAGGGAACGGCATACATGGAAAAGCGACGAAAAAGAAAAAAAAACAGTCGCGACCGTGCATGTATGTAAAAAAAAAACTTTTATCAATTTGATCTGTTTTTTGATTGCTCACTAGCAAAAACACCACAAATGCAGTGATTACGCATTTTTTGTGAAAAAAAAAAACTATCTGTGAACAGATTGTTTGTTTAATATTTGTTTCTTATGAAATGTTTGGGATAAATGGGAAACCCTTGTAAAGAATCTTCGTTCATGGAAATTCCACCTAATGCTATGCACACGAAGGAAGAAAAGAAAGTTGTTTATTTCATTGTGGTAGTTAGACGAGTTCTTGCTGTGAATATCTTACGATAATCTACATTATATTTCTCTTTGTCTGTCTGTCTGTTTGTCCATTCCTCATTTCCTTAGAAACTACTGAGACGATCTGGTTGAAATTTTGTGTGGACCTCTGTTATAAGGTGCAGCGAACTAAGTATTATGGTATCCGTTCGATGCACAGTCAGGGATTAATAGAGATTAAGAGCATTAGTCACCAAAATACTACATTTACTATAGAAGATTTCTCAGAAACTACTGGGCTGATCTTGTTGAAATTTTGTATAGATCTTTTTTATAATAAGGTGTAGCAAACTAATTATGATAGTGTCCATTCGATGCACAGTAAGGGGTTAATAGGGATTAGTATTTAATGCAAAAATGAGCACAAATTTAAGCCTATTCAATCATTAATTTGTCATAAATACTCATTCTAACTCAACGGACAATAACTTTTGCCCATCTCTGTGCCTGTTTTACAAATATTTTAATGGAATGTGCTCTGATAAACTCATTGCACCCCTTCGATGCACATATCCCTGACAAACCTGCTAACCAACAAAATCACACCCCTTCACTGTTGAGGTCCCTAAATGCCAGGAAGCTCTAACAGTTTCTTCCCTCGAACAGCTAGACTTTGGAATTCCCTTCCTGCTACCTGCTTTCCTGGTCGTACTGATATGCAGAAGTTTAAATGTAACATAAACCAACATCTTATTAATCTTTCCTAGGCATGGTCCCAAATACGTTAACGTGGCAATATACTTTGTTAACGTGAGTATATAAAAAAAAAAAAAGGGAAGAAATGTGCCTGACAATGTAAGTGAATAATTTCCCTGAGACTCAGTCTGTCTCTCAGCCATTTTAATGCTAAGTGTTTAATAATAACAGACACTTGATCTCAGCCAACCATATAAATTAGGATAAACTAGAAAGAGAAGGATCAGAAGAGGTCATCCCCCATAAGATTTTGGAGTCGATTTTAAACTCTATTTACATGCATGGAAGCATGCCCTGGGTGCAGTCTCTTCAAATGTGGCAGCAGTACTCCATCTTGGAATGTATCTGACTCTTATACAGTTTTCTTCTTCTTTTTTTTTTTTAGCAGTAAATGACATAAATTGGGTTCATATACCATAGAGCAGACAACGTAAGCATACCACTTATTTTCTCTACCTCATTCCTCTCTCATCTTATCTGCAATTCAATTCAATTAATTTGACAAAAAATAAAACAAGCATGCTTCGATTGCCATCTAGGGAAAAGGGTGGTAGAAATTTACACAGAAGAGGCTACAGTAAGTCACAAATTTTGTCTTGAATTGTTGCATTTTCTTGGTCTTTTTACTACATCTCCTAGAAGATCATTCCAAAGTTCAGAGATCCAGATCAACAAAGTGTCCTTCCTCTGATTCAATTAAAATCAGCGGTGAAATAGTTTCTCGTAACGCCCGTGTAGATCAGTTTCGGGTGCGAGAGTGAATGAGAGGATCGTCATAGCCATCAGTGTTGGGACGATTAATTGGGAATCGGAAAAATCGGAACTTTTTTTTATTGAAAACATGCGTCTATTTTCCGATACTAAAAACGATTCCTTTAATTATCTTTTTTTTTAATTTGATTTTGTTTAAGACAAAATGATTCACTGCTGGTAGTAATAATGGTATAAAAAAATAAATATTTATTGATTTTGAACCACAAGTAAAACCAAAATCTATAGATTACTCCCACAAATGTGCATATATTTTCCCAAACTTTACGTTTGAGAAAATATATGCACATATAACATGGTTTTTTTAATGGTGATCAGGAAAAAACAACAATTTTATAGTTAAATATTTGGAGATTTATAAAGAATCGGAATTGGAATCGGTAATTGTATCAGAATCAGGAAAAATATTGGAATCGTCCCATCACTAATAGCCATTGAGAAGATTGTAGGCCGAAATGAGATCACCACTTAATCATTAGCACTCAATTATCTGGAACATACTAACTCATACAAAGTTTGAAAAAAGCATGAGAAAAGAAAAAATTGTTAGCAGCAGCAATGAATGTTGTTGTATGTATAGATTCTTGATTGGATAAAAGCTTAAGTTAAGTTTCTTTCAACTAATCGGTTTATATTACAACTGTTATCTTTTCAAGGGAAACATTTAAACATGGCTATATTTAAAATTATTTGTGACCAGCAATAATTCTTCAGATGGGCAACTTTGGGCGAATACTGCTAATTTATTGAATAAATGAATATTTCATAAAATTGGATAATTTTCAGCTTTTTAGTGATTATTTGATATACATGTGTTTACTATAGATTTAATATAGTACCTATTTACTATGCTTCCCCACGGGACAGAGTTAGACACCAGGGTCGTTTTTTAACGTGGAGAAAAGGTACAAAAATAAAAATTGTCTCAGTCGTGAAGGATTTCTCCTCCACCGAAAGAGAACAAGAAATATAAGTGCAGCAATCTGAAGAACAGATACTACACTTTGATCTTGTCCCGAAGGCCAAGTTCCAATAGTAGATTATAGTATTATTGTTAATTGTTAAAAAAAAAAAAAATGAATGCAAGAAATTGTTATTGAATTACTCTGTGGTCAAAGGGAAGTAACTGCTACGTTGAATTGAACTTTTTTTGATTATCTGATCTTCGTGTCGTCTGAGCTGATCAAAGCTTTCCTGAAACGTTTGGCCGAAGCAGCTTTTGCTCTTTTTAGTAATAGGAGTTTATTATAAAATACACGATTAGGCGTATCTTCACAGCGTTTCTCAGGATTTATTTTACTTTTGTTTGTTTTCTTATGTTTTTCCCCATTTAACCAAAATAATTTGGTTAAAAAAAAAAACAGTAAAAGAAACAAAAAACAAAAACAAAAAAAAACAAACAAAACAAACAAACAAAACAAAGCTAAAAAAAAAGCAAACATATACACAAACAAATAATAAACAAACAAACAAAAAATACAACAAAACAAAAACAAAAGTAACATAAATCCTGGTTAATGCTGGGTAGGTATGGTGGTGGGAGTGGTCGTCGTCGTCGTCGTCGTCGTCGTCGTCGTCGTCGTCGTCGTCATCATCATCATCATCATCATCATCATCATCATTATCATCATCATCATCATCATTCCCTTCATAACCGAGGACTACTCCCAGAGGAACAGAAGGGATGCCAAAAAAGAAAAAGAGGAATACATGATCTATTAGACATAGACTAAAGAATACTGAAGGAGGTTAAAAGTGGAAAAAAGAACTTAGCCATGGCATGGAGAGACTATTAGAAAGCATATGATAGAATCCCACAAGCATGGATAATAAAATGCCTGAGAATGTACAAAATATCAGGTAAGATAATCAATTTGATAGAAAATACAATGAGAACATGGAGACTTGAAATGACAGCTGATGGGCAACACACAGCTGAAATCAAAATACAAAGAGGAATCTTACAAGGTGATTCTCTACCACCATTACTGTTCATTATAGCCATGATGCCCCTGAACAATATATTAAGAAAATGCCAAGCCGGATACAAGTTCACTAACAAAGAAGAAAGAATGAACCACCTAATGTACATGAATGACTTGAAACTGTTTACAAAAACAAAAACAGAACTAGAAACACTAATAAACATGACCAAAATCTTTAGCCCGGGGTATACGTGTGGAATTTGGTATGTGCATTGCTGACCATGAGTAGGGGAAAACTAGAAGCAACAGAAGGTATGGTACTACCCAATAAAACAGAAATGAGGGCACTAGGTGAACATGATAGCTACAAATACTTAGGAATGCTGGAAACAGAAAGAGAAAATTGGAAAGGAATACCCCAGAAGGACAAGAAAACTCCTTGAAACTAAACTATTTAGTAGAAACCTAATTAAAGGAATAAACACTTGAGCAGTGTCACTAGATACTCTGGACCGTTTATAAGCTGGACCAAAGAAGAACTAAGGAATCTCGACTAGAAGACTAGAAAACTCATGACGATGCAAAATGCAGTACACCCAAAGGATGATACTGATCGACTATATGTGAAAAGAAAAAACGGTGGAAGAGGGCTGGTCTGTATAGAAGACTGTGCAAATAAGACAAAAAAAGAGTTAGAAAAATACATAATGCAGAACCCCAAAAGATTAATTACTGCAGCAAGAGACACGGAAGAAACAAACAAGATCCTTATTAGATGAGGAAAGAAACATGGGAAGAGATACAGCTACATGGATGATTCATAAGGATTACAAAAAAGGAGACTAACAAAAACACTTGAAATGGCTACAAAAAGGAAACTGAATCACTAATAACAAGATAACATAGTTAGAACCAACCACATCAAAGCAAGGATTGGCAAGACACAAGAAAACAGCAAATGTAAACTCTGTGGACAAAGAAACAAAACAATAAATGACATAATAACTGAATGCAACAAACTAGCCCAAAAAGAATATAAAAATAGACACAACCAATTGGGGAAGACAGTACATTGGCAATTATGCAAACAATTGCATCTTGAACAAACAGACAAATGGTACAAGCACAAACCGGCAGCAGTACAGGAAAATGAAAGTCACAAGATCCCATGGGACATGGATTACAAACAGATAAACCCATCCAAACAAGAAGACCAGATGTCATAATTGTTAACAAGGAGGAAAAGTCCTGTCAGATTGTAGATTTTGTCATTCCAGCAGACCAGAGAGTGAAGATCAAGGAGACTGAGAAGTGGAGAAAATACATGGAACTGGCTAGAGAGCTCAGAGTGATCTGGAAAATGAAGAAAGTCAAGATAACACCACTAACAGTAGGGGCTCTAGGAACAATACCAAAAAAACTTTGAAAAAAGAATGGGCAAAATTGGAATTAGAGGGATGACTAAGAAGATACAACAAATTTCAATAATGAAAACTGCAGAAATATTAAGGAAAACCCTTGAATGTGGAGACTAACACAACACATAAACTACACACAAACTGGACACAGAAACGGCTACAGATACAAAACACAAAGGAACATCACATGGAATCATGAAAACTGAAACTGTATAATTGTAAGATACTGCCCCCCCCCCCGCCTCTTTGTTTTTTTTTAGTGACACTATAAGCAGACACCACACCAAATGATAAAAGTCAAGGAGGATGGAAAGACCGAGGAGAGAAAGCACTAGCCAGACCTCTGCTGGCTGGGTTCAAAGAGGACTAGTACTTTGAGGAGACTTATTGCCACCCAAATTACAGTGAAGACTAATAGCCGCCAATGAGAAGTTATTGCGCTTAACATAAATTTTAACGACGTTTGAAAAAGGGTCACCATTTTGTTCGGTCCCCTTTTTGGGACACCTCCGAAATTAGAGAGAGAACAAGAGTGCTGAAAAAGAATGATTGGGGAAAAGAAAACATCGGTTATAATTAAGTGCAACGCGACTTTAGGATTGATGATGTTTTATAAAGGTTTCCCTGATATAAGGGTACAAAGAGGATGGTACATTTCTTCGATAAAAGTCTTTACCCAGGGAAACTGGTCCGTCGCATGTTGACGCTTCTATCGTTTCCGCATTTCTGAGAGAGATTTCTTCTTTGTATCTCCCTCCAAGACAGTCCTCTATTCCGATTGGCTGAAACCTCTGGTGACGTTGAGAGAAGAAAGTAAGGGAAAAGTAGAAGAGTTAGGAGAAAGAGAGAAATAAGGGAAGCATACTATAGCAGCATCATAGTAGTAGTTCACTACACGAGTCCCCCTCCAAATAACAGAGTTAAGTACCCTCCACAGAATTATTAAATATGTGTATTGCCTAAATTTGTTTAAAAATAAAATACTCATTTTTCTTTTTCCATGTTACTTTCCTACCAGATCTAGACTTATATATGTCAGCAATTTTATCTTCAACTTTATCGGTATCATCTGTCTTAATAAGTTTATCATTAGTAGTACCGTCATTTGTTTGTGCCTTCTCAGTCGGTCTAATTTTATTAGTACTAGTTGGTTCTATGTACGGCTTTAATCTATCTATTGATGAGTGCATGAGTACTGTTGTTCATATCGATCTGATAATGCTTATCTGATCGAGTCAAAACTTTATAAGGACCTGAGTACGGTGCTTCTAATGGTTTCTCGATCAACTCTGAGGCATACTTTTTCACAGGAAAATAAACCTTTCGGTATAAATGTTTTGGGACTGTCATGGATATATCCTTTTCCGTTGTTGAGCACATCAAATTGAGACATCCATTCACACAAATTACGTTTGTACTGGTTATTAACTGGAGTTTCTCCTACTCTCTACTCGTGTATCAACTGCTGAGGAATCAATATCGGAGCTCCAGTAACAGACGTAAAAGGGGAAAAGCCTGATTCATTAGGGGTGCTACGTATACCCAGCAGAATCACTGGTATCACTTTCATCCATGATTTTTTTCGAGCCATTATTGCCACTTTAAGGGTACGGTTTGCTCTTTCAATCATCCCTTTACTTTGAGGGTGATACGAAGTTGTCCTCAATCGGTAAAAACCTACTACCTTGGCTAATTCCTGGAACAATTCGCTCTCAAACTGACTACCTCTGTCAGTTACAACATGCAGTGGGACTCCAAATCGAGATATCTATGCATTGATAAACGCTTCTGCAGTTATCTCAGTTATAGGCTGTACTTCAATCCAGCGAGTTGCATGATCGATGCAGGTAAGCAAATATTTGTAAGGGCTCAGGTAAGGGTCGAACTCATTGCGCGTTAAGGGCAAGGGGCCCACGATATCGATATGTACCGTCTGGAAACGTGCAGATGGTAACTCAAATTCTTGGACTGCAGACTTTGTGTGTCTGTGAACTTTTGATTGTTGACACACTACACATTCTGCGCAGAATTGTTTAATCGTTTTATCTAAACTAGGCCAAAAGTATCTGGACTTAACCAGTTTTATAGATGCTCCCGTACCAGGATGCGCCAAGCTATGTAAACTGTTGAAAATAGCTTGACGAAATTCTTTTGGGATAAACGGTCTGGGGTACTTAGTTGAAGTATCGCATAGGACTGAGCCGACTTCGCTTGACACACAGTATTCTTTCAAATTAGTGTATGACTTTATTTCGTCATCACCTTTTTGTGCCTGGGCTATTTCAGCCAAGTCACATGCATCAATCTGCACAGCTAATGCAGACCGAGACATACAGTCTGCAACTATATTCTCAGCTCCTTTAATGTACTCCACGTTAGCAATATATTCGGCAAGCACTGATAAGTGTCGCTGTTGTCGATCTAACTTTGCTGGTGTCTGACTATAAAAGGCTCCGCATAATGGCTTATGATCAGTGAATAATATCACGTGACGACCTTCTATGAGGTGGCGGAAATGTATCACTGAAAAATAAGCTGCTAGTAGCTCTCTGTCAAACGTGGAATACTTGGCTTGGTTTTGAGAAAATTTCTTGGAAAAGAAACCTATAGGTACTGGTTTCTTATCTATCAATTGGTGTAATGCAGCACCAGTGGCGTATTGACTAACATCTGTAACTAAGTGGTATTCTGTAGCTGAAGACTGTGGTGAGCTAACGCCGTAATTTCCGATAATTTGCTTATTATTGTTTTGAAGGCGTTAGTTTCTTACTCATTAAGCTCGATCTTTGCTTCAGGATCCAACCTCATCCATTCGGATAGTGGTAAAATTATGGATGCATAATTAGGGACTAATTTGCGGTAAAAACCTGTCATCCCCAGAAATCTATGTAAGCTTTTTGAGTCCTTAGGTATCGGAAAATTTTCAAAGTGTTTGATTTTCTTTAAAGTAGGCAACAAGCCTTCTTTGCTTACGTGAAAACCTAAGAAATCTAACTCTGGTACTCTGAATACACACTTATCTAAGGAAATCTTTAAATTGTTATCACTAAGGATCCTAAATACTCTATCTAAATCTTCCTTGTGCTGTTGCTCACTTTCGCTAAAAACTAGTATGTCGTCTAAAAATATAAATATGCAATTTAATTTTAAAAATATTTTATCCATAAATGCTGAAATGTAGCCGCAGCATTCTTTAAACCAAACGGCATGTAATTAAACTCAAACAAACCAAAAGGTGTCACTACTGCTGTCTTAGGCACATCTTCAGGGTCTACCTTAATCTGATGACATGCTGCAGTTAAATCTATTTTGGAAAAATATTGTTTATTAGCTAACTGTGTGCAGAAGGAATTTATATTTGGTACCGGGTAGCAGTCTGTTTTGGTAATGCTATTTAACGCACAGAAATCACTGCATGCTCGATATGACCCATCCGGCTTCTTCACCAAGTGCAAAGGGGTTGCCCACTCGCTACTGGAAGGCTGGATGACTCCCATATTTAGTAACTTTTAAAATTCTGCCTGTGCTGCGTCTAACTTAGGACCAGAAAGTTGTCTGGCTTTAGCAAAGACTGGTACATGGCTGCCTGTATCAATCCTGTGATACACTCCACCATAGTCTTTGTTTGTGTCGCTATGTGGTGAAAGCACATTATTATATTTACCTATTACTTCGGTAACATAATCTGCTAGGTCTATTTTGTTAATCACTACAGCCTCAGTTCCCATTACTGCATTGACTGTAATTTCACGCTCCGTTATGTTATCACGGATGGATCTATTTTTACAATCCACTATAATGTTAAATTTGTTTAAGAGGTCAAATCCTAACAAAGGGTTAGTGACATCTGCGATGACGAAACTCTATTGAAAAGATCTTCTCAAACGGGATATCTTAACTTCAAGGTTTGTCTGACCATAGCATTTTATGGTTTAACCGTTAGCGGTAGAGATATGAACAGGAGTTGGCTCCAGACTAATTCCATTTACTACAGAATAAAATAAGGTAAAATGGAAACACTGGCTCCTGTATCTATGATAAAAATGACTTTAGACGCTCCTATTTTAGCAGAAACTTCTAATAACCGCAGCACTACTGGAGCAAACGCAGTCCACCTTTCTAGTTTTCCAAATCACTAGGGGCGAGAGAGGAAGGGCGTGAGTTAGGCAGAGTCTGTAAGCTACTCTTTTTCTTTGGCCACTTACACCATGGCTTACATGTACGAGCCTCCTCCACGAAATATATATGGGCTCTACATATCTTTGGCCGCTGTTTCCTTCTATATGAACATAGGCCAGCTGGAATGGTTTCACTAGACTGTCTGGTGATCGTTTGTCTGAGCTCGACTCTCAACCGCCTGAAATACTGACGTATTTTCTATTAACGGCATCAAGTTGTCGGATAGTCGACCCAACTCTGTTAACGGCATTTAAGTGTGCGCTGCTATTACTGGGGCGATTTGCTTCGGAAGTGCATGTATGAATTTATGGTGCACTATCTCGTCACTTGCCCCTATTCTATGTGCTACCGTTACCATCTCCTGGAGGTATAATGACGGACGACCAGCTAATGTAGTGGTCCTCATCAACTTCTCCAGGAGTTCAGGTCTGGTCTTTTCATATGCAGACAACACAGACTCCTTTAACTTCGCATAGTTTAGCGACTGCAGAATTGCTGGAGGTATATTTGTTACCACGTCAGGCGGCAATGCACTGATAACCGTATAGAACTTAGTATCATCGTTCATAATGTGTCTGAGATGGAATTGAGCTTCTATTATCCAAAACCATCCCTCGACACTCGTCTCCATAAATTGTGGAGGTTTTACGCTAACCTGTTGTGCATTCATTATTATTATTATTATTACTAATTATTATTACTATTTATTATTATTACTATTATTACTACTATTAATTATTATTATTATTATTAATTATTATTATTCCTATGATTATTATTAGTTACTATTATTATTATTATTATTATTTTTTATTATTATTTATTTGTAGTTGCGACTAAAGGAAATGGCTGGAGTGTGATAAGCAAGAAGAGAGAAAAGTGAGTACTCACCAGAGGTTAATTTCAGCAGGTGCTTGGAGAAATAGCGTCAATTAAAATTTATTTATTTTTTTTTTTATATATATATAAATATATATATATGTGTGTGTGTGTGTGTGTGTGTGAATATATAGTCAATGTTCTTAAAGAAAAAAAAACTGAGTTCGTCGATGCACACATGTGTTCCAAAATTAGCTTCACACACATGCGTCTGGAAGGTTCCTTTTTTTTTGTGTGTGCGGGTGTGTGACCACACGTGTTCCAAAATTGGCTTCACACGTGTGCATCTGGAAGGTTCCTTTTTTTTGTTGTTACAGAATAGTTTTAAGACCAGATTTTATTTTAGTCATTTATCTGGTGAGAATCACGTAAAAAAGTTTTATTTTTCTTTCTTTTTTTTTTTACTGCTTATTTTTTGTTTGTTTGTTCGTTTTTGCCTTATTTAGCATAAACCGTTTCACAAAAATAGCAAAAATATATAGATTATCAGCATTTCTTGGAAAGCGGATTTATATATACTTTTTTTGTAAAGTTCTACTGTAGTTTTAGAAAAGCCTTTTCTTTTCTTGTTTTACTCTGTCACGTTCTCATCATTTTCGTTTTTTTGTTTGTTTTTGTTCATTGAAGATTGCGTGTATATATGCACATCGGGCGTTCACCAAATTATGGCCGTTATCATAAATTTTAATGACGTTCGAAAAAGGATCACGATTTCGGTTGGTCCCCTTTTTGGGGCACCTCCGACATTAGAGAGAGAACAAGAGTGCTGAAAAAGAAAGGTTATGGAAAAGAAAACATCGGTTATAATTAAGTGCGACGAGACTTTAGGATTGATGATCTTTTATAAAGGTTTCCCAGATATAGGGATACAAAGAGGATGGTACAGTTCTTCGATAAAAGTCTTTATCCAGGGAAACTGGTCCGTCGCATGTTGACGCTTCTATCGTTTCCGCATGTCTGAGACAGATTTCTTCTTTATATCTCCCTCCAAGACAGTCTTCTATTCCGATTGGCTGAAACCTCTGGTGACGTTGAGAGAAGAAAGGAAGGCAAAAGTAGAAAAGTAGGGAAAAAGAGAGAAATAAGGGAAGCATACCGTAGCAGCATCATAGTAGTAGTTCACTACAAAGTCAATGGTGAGCTACTGTTGCGATAATGCAAATTCTTTTGCAAAGGTTATCAAAAGAGGTGGAGAGTATTAGAAGTCTGGGGAGATTTGTTGTCACTCAGACTCCAGGGAACACCACAAGTTGTTCTCAAAGAGCAATCTTTGATGATGGCTTGCGTGATTACTCCTAGTGAGTAAATGATGTTAATAATAATAATAATAATAATAATAATAATAATAATAATTTTTGTTAATTAAATGTAATTATTTATCATAAAGTATTGTTTGATCATTAAATTATTAATTTAACAAAATTATAACTAATTGTTGTTAAACGTAAAACCTATTTAATCTCTATTTATAAAAAAAAATATTAAATGTAAATAGATTTCAGAAAATACATGAGCATTTGCTAAGAATTTTAAAGCCAGAAATTACTCCCTATTCGACAATTCAAATGCTTCCAAATTCTTTTTCAATTTTGAAGGGCCAAAAAGTAATTCATTCTCAACAAAATATTAAAAATCTCGAAATTAATTACTTTTTATTGGGGCTATTAAAAGTTATTTTTGGTAGTCTTGCATCTTTCATTTAAATAAATAATCGATTAAATATTAAATAAATAAAATAATTTGCGGGGTCATTATGAAGGGAGAAGAGTAGAAAGATGTTTGTTAACATTACACTTGAACTTCTGCATATCATTGCAGTTGGGAAAGCAGAATCCCGGAAGGGAGTTCCAAAGACCCGCAGTTCTGGGGAAGAAACTATTGGAGTAAAAGGCTTTCTTGCACCTAGGGATCTCCACTGTAAAGGGATGAGACTTAGTAGCTTGTCGGGTTTGTCGGGGGTAGTTACGTCGGGAGGTACAAGTGTTTGCAGTTCGTCAGAGCATTCACCATTAAAGTATTTGTAGAACAGGCAGAGGGATGCAACATCTCGTCGATGGGACAGAGGTTGAAGCCTAGATGACAGTTCAGGACCTATCAGGTTGGCGACTCTTTTTTGAACCCTGTCCAGGAGCGAGAGACAAGCAGCAGATGCACCAGCCCAGATGTGACAACAGTACTCCATACATGGGCGAATTGTTGCCTTATAGAGGTATAGGATACTGGCAGGCGTAAGTAGTTTTCTAGCACGGTAGAGGGAGCCAACCTTCCTTGCAGCAGCCTTGGCAATGCTCTCAATGTATCTATTCCAGTTCATATTCCCTGTAAACGTTAGGCCGAGGAGTTTAAAAGAAGTACTTTCAGATATTGTGAATTTATTTATCAAATTAAAAAAAGAATGATAAATTGGTTCATATCAAATCTGTCTGTATTTATTATTATTATTATTATTATTATTATTGATTGATTGATTATTGATTTATTAAAAAATACCATGTAAAACAAAAAAATTACAATTACCTCAATTTGTCAAGGGGAGGCAACCGTTTCTTGTTTTTAAATCTGAGGAGTTGATCTGGCAAATCTGTGAACAATGGACACGATAAGTTTTCTTTGATTGTGAACATTCACACATACATTACCAAACAATCATCATGATTATTAAACAAAACCTAATAATGAAACAAAAATAGCAAATATTCATAAAATGTCGGTTTTTTTTTTTTTTTTTTTTTTTGCGTTTTTGGATAGATCGTTAATTAGTGTAAGGGAGATAACTCCATTTTTCTAAAAAAATACATTCAGTTTTTTCTTACTAACATTTGCGACGCTTATCAATGAAAAACATTTAAAATTACAAAAACATTAATAACAAAAAAAAAAAAAAAAAAAAGCTGACATTTGGGCTTGACGATGAATGCGCTGGAGAAGTCACTTCTGATTAATTACAAAAATGCCCGGGAAAAGTCACTTCCGATTAATGTTAAGAAAAAAATTATTATTTTTTTTTTTTAACTACTTTATTTAATGTAACAAAGTTTTACCGTTACAAAAATGCTTGGAAAAGTAATTTCTGATTAATTACAAAAATGCCTTGAAAGACTCACTTCTGATTAATTTGAAAAATGATGTGTTTTTAACTACTTTATTTAATGTAACAAAGTTTTAAAGTAGTTAAAAAAGCAAATCATTTTCAAAATTCATTTTTCAAATTAATCAGACATGACTTTTCCAGGGCATTTTTGTAATTAATCAGAAGTGACGTTTCCAGCACATTCATCGTCAAGCCCAAATATCAGCTTCTTTTTGTTGTTAACAAATATCAACTGCTAGCTAAGAACTGCGACTTCACTGCCGACAAAGTAAACAAACACCTCGCTGAGTTATTAATTGCCAACATGTCCATACCTGAACTACAAAAGGAAGTATTGAACAAACCAGAGGATTACAAAATCAAAGCGTCTGTTAAACTAGCCCTTTCACATAAGGCATCAGCAGTATAAGTCAGCCTGCTCCAACAGCTACAGGGCTCACCACAGATAGTCACAATAAACTGTAGTACATACCAATGACAAGGGAGTGATAGAAAACATGGACAGGATTGCAAAAATTGTGGATACAGTTACAGTTTTGGCAAAGAACACTGCTTTGTCAAGAATAACACATGCAACACATGTAGCAAAATAGACCACTAGGCTACAGTCTGCATCTTAAGGAAGCACAAGACTAAGAGACAAAAAAGGCCCAACATTTGTAACCAATTGAGACACTCACAATGGGAGCTTAGCATGAAAGTCAACAATGTCGCCAAACATGATAACATAAACACAGCAATAGAAAACCTCACCTTTAGCTTCATCAAAACCAACAGAGAAATATTAATAAATATGAGCGGCCCTTTAAATGAGGCATTTATTGATTTAAGCACCAAGTTGATGGACCACCCACTTCAACTTGAAGATAGATACAGAGACACAAGCAAGCACACTGCCTATTCACATATGCAAGATGTACCTCACCTGTATAGACGAAGCTGGGAACCCAATGCCCGGATCACTCACCTCAATACAATGCCTACTAATAACCTACAACAACACCAAGATAAACTGTTATGACACCACAGATATTAGGTTCAAATACAAAAACTCTCCATGGCTAGATACCCAATTCTATGTAGTCGATGTACTAGACACAGCCATATTGGGCCTGCCAACATCAGTAGCTCTTAGAGTAGTAACAATGAACTCTGCTATCTCAGTCCAACACAAAGTCATCAACAGTGTAGCTGACCTAATGCACTTCTACCCTAAAAAATTAAAGCGTATTGGTGAATTTCAGAGGACTCACAAGCTTGTTGTTAATCTCAATGTATTATGTCACATAGATCCACCGAAAAGAACACTCATAGCCATGCGTGAAAAAATCAAAGCAGAACTTGACAAGATGGAATCACAAAGAGTCATTCGCCGCATTCAACAACTTAAAAACTGGGAAAGCTCTCTTACTTATGTTACCAAATGTAACAACACAATAAGAGTTTTCCTAGATCCACAAGCACTAAACAAAACTTTCATACAACCATACCACCAAATTCTGACTGTCAAAAAGCTCAATCATTGATTTGTAATAGCAAAATTCTTTTCAAAGTTGGACGGTAAGTCTGGATACTGGTCTATAAAAGTCGTCTGTGAAAGTCAGCCACTAACAACTTTCCAAACGCCATTTGGAAGGTATTGTTTTGAATGACTGCCATTCGGTTTGAGTGTCAGTCAGGATATCGACTGACTCAAGATTGACAGGATACTCGAAAAGTGCACTGAAGAGGATATCACCATATATGGGTCGACAGAACATGACCACGATGAAAACCTAAGACATTTTATGGAGGTTCCTACTGAAGAAGGCCTCACCTTGAACTTGGAGAAATACAAGATCAAACACCAGGAAATCTTTGGAAACCTGTATACACAAATCTAG
Organism: Euprymna scolopes; assembly: GCF_053919585.1. Taxonomy (NCBI): domain Eukaryota; kingdom Metazoa; phylum Mollusca; class Cephalopoda; order Sepiida; family Sepiolidae; genus Euprymna; species Euprymna scolopes. Next base: position 108,175,342 of record NC_136483.1, on the reverse strand, counting down.
CAAAAGTACATAACCTACAGGAGATGTCAGAACCGTATAACAAAACAGAATTACAACAATTTTGGGGTGTGATGACATACCTATCTCCCTTCCTCAAGGACTTCAGTTCCAAAACTGCCATGTTGCATGATCTATTACATAAGGACTCTGATTTCCAGTGAGAACCCCACCACCAGAAAGTTTTCAAAGAACTAAAGAGTGAAGTATCTGAAACATCCCTGAATCACTATTTTGACCCTAAATTTCCAATCTACATGGACTGTGACGTGAGTATATGGGGAATAGATGCAGCTCTGCTACAACTGAATGCAGATTGCAATCTATCGTCTGTCACATATGTTAGTAAAAGCCTTACACAAACGGAACAAAGATATGCATGCATCGAGTGTGAGATACTGGGCATCATATTCAGCACACGCCGATTTCACACATACCTCTATGGTCACAATTTCCAAGTTGTCATCGACCACAAACTCCTCACTATGATTATTGACAAACCACTCACATCGGCCCGATATGTCTGCAATGAATGCTAATACAACTCCAGAGATACAATTTCAAGCTCAGCTATAACAAGGGATCTGACAACATCTTGGCTGATTGACTATCATACTTATCACCACTTCATAATGTGGAAATAAAAAATAGACAAAATACTGTTAGAAACTCGCTCAATATATGTTACTGTGACATGGGCTGACATATATTCGGTGGGTTTTTAACAGTATTTTGTATATTTTTTATTTTTAACTCATTTTCCCAAACTTACCATGTTCAGCAGAGAGTTCGGCACCATTTTAAAGTTTCCAATACTCGGTAAACACTATATGTTTTTCGAGCTGAATAAATATGTTACATTGAATAAAAATACAAAAAATTATCCAGTTAGGTAGAAAAGTAACTTATCTTGTCTTTGATAACATTTATTTGTTATATATTTGTTTTTTTGACAACTTTTCGAATCTATGTGTACAGTAATACAAACCCAATTATTATTATCTTTTTAAAATATTTTTTTTGTACTTGTACAACATTTGAAACTAGATCGATTAGGTTACGCTTTGGGTGACACACACACACACACACACACACACACACACACACACAAACAATTGTTTCATACACTTTTTTTTAATAGTTGGAGTTTAGTTTCATACATGTTTTTTTTTTTAAATTAGTGTTTTTGAGAATCCTTTTATTTTTTCTCGATTTTCCAGAATTTTGCAGACGAATTTTATAATTTACTCAAATCATAATCGAAAATTGTTGCTGGCAGTCTTGCAATTTGATTGGTTAAACACTTCGCCAGTTTTCGGCTATTTACGTAAACATTAAAAAAATGCCAATGATGAATTGGTTTTAGCATTGTTCACCAGTTGTATTATTACCATTTTTTTTTTTTAAGTTATGTTTTTTTCCTTTTAAAAGCGAGAGTGGGTGTTTATGCATTTATTATACCACACTATTTTTAAATAGCGTTTTCAAGTTAAATTCAAGTTTATGATATCTTTTCTTATTAAATTGTTAGGTGAATATACAGAATAGTTACAAAAACACCTTCCCCTCTCCATGTTAACGTTATTATTTAAGCACGCTACAATAAGCGCATAAGTACAGAGTTTAATTTTGTGTGATCGCCTCTCAGCTCTTGTAAATTGTTAATGTATTTTACTCATGCAATATGGACAGTGGACACCATATTTTTTTCCTTTACTGGTTTCCGGAAGAAAAACAGAAGAGGAATGATTTTGAGATTTACACCGGCAGTGTATTAAACCGGTGTCAAGTACGTACGAGCACTAAGACAACATGTCCTTTCTCTCAGGTAACATTTTAAAGTTATTACATAATGATAATAATTAAGATATAGATATTTCTTATAAACAGAGGAACTCAAAGCTTTATACGCGACGAGTATACTGTTATTGTGGTTATCATCCTTGATCATTATATCTGTCTTTCTCTTATCGCTCTTTTTTCATCCTTGAGAGTTTCTCTTTTTAGCAGATGTATACTACAAAACAGGAAACTGCCTCACTCTCTCTAAGTGACCCTATATCTTCAGCAACTCATAAAAAAAAAAAAAAAAAAAAAAAAGCTGATCGACTGTTTGACCTAGTTTCAGTGTTGTTTTTGAAACAACTACCAGTAACAAAAAATCTGAATAATAATTAAGTAATGGCAATCTTGACTAAAGCCGAATGCAAGATAGCTGTCGCGACTGATGTAAAAAATGGAACTGAGTGCAAATTTTAGCGAAACGAAAGCGTGTTTTAATTTTTAACTACTTGTACTTATGAATATGTTAATGTAATGAAATAACTAAGAATTTTTTTTTGTTTCAACTAGACTGTAATTTCACATAACATTTTAATAAACAAAATATACCGTAAAAATTGAATTTCATCGTCAATTCTCCGCATAATTACCAAAACAAAATGAAATGAAAAAAAAACTAAGCTCTTGTTCTTTTTTTTTTCAAATAGGACTGTAGTCTCACATAACAATTTCATAAACAAAAGATACCGTAAAAGTTGAATTTCATGGTCCTTTCTCTGCGTAATTATCAAAAAACAAAAAAACAAAAAAAACAATGAAATAAAAAATAAAACAAAAACAACGAAATCAAATAACGTCAGTATTGAATTATGACCGCATATAGGTCAAGGGAGATAACTCAGCATGACGGTGTTATTTTCAGTTATCGCCTGACTCTTCCATTTTTGTTTATGTTTTGAGTTTTTTTTTTTTGAGTTTCGTTCTGTACGCTCTAGAATAAAGTCTCTCCGTTCGTTCAAACGGTTTCGTGTGATACACCTTATTTACTGGCGTGGTGGCAGCAGTTTATTTACCCTCATTCGCTATTCCGAAGGAATACAAAAAAAAAAAAAAAATTCCTTTTTTCTTTGAATAAGGACTATATTACCCACCAACTAATTGGGCGACCGCCTGAAGGAATTATCGTGACGAGACTGCAATGTTGAAGCGTCTTTTATCCATATATACCAGTTGTTCAAATATATCTCAGTCAGTATGCCTGCACACGCCCCTAAGCAGTAGTGCCTAGGAAATAATGAGGCTATCTTTTCCTTTGAAGTGTGGAGAAGTAACTTCGCATATGCCCCATTCCTTGAGACGAACTGGGAAAAGAAGTCCCATGATCATCCACACCAGGGGACTTCACAAATGATGGTATGGAAATACCTGATGTCAACAGACTCACCTCTATCCAAAAGAAAATATTGTAGAGATGCTGTTGAGACAGGGGGCAAATTACTGCCCCAGCATATCATGGAGTGCCATTGTTAAGAACGCAACGTCATTAACAAATGTTTGGCAAACCATAAAACAATATTATGGCTTCCAGACTAGTGGCTATCACTTCCTGGACTTTGGTTGCATGAGGCTTGAACCAGACGAACGCTCAGAAAGGTTATTTCAGAGACTTGCAGCCTTCATTGATGACTCCTTACTAAACACTGACACCAATATACTCCATCTTGACAGTGTTCCCATAGAAGACAAAGAAGTAATCCCTACATTAAAGAATCTAATAGTCCTCACTTGGTCACACCTACTTCATCCAGTCCTCCCTAAATTAGTCAAGCAATGTTATGGAACAAAGTTGAGATCACGCACATTGGCATTAATCAAGCTTGAGATCTCCCTGGGCATTGGATCCTCTACTTGAGCAGTTGGGAAATGAGGCGTCTGTGAGCCGGACATTTACTATTCTACTTCGATATATTAGGAAGCCTCAACCAAAGAAGACTTGTCCATCGTGTAGTCAGGTTAAGTGACCGAACACAAACCACTTTTTGAGTGAATACATCTACCTTCCTGAATCAGATCATAGATATATGACCAAGGCTTGCTAGATCCTTCATATCTTCAATGATGAGGAACCCATTTGTCCATAGACCTTAAGCAATTTACATATAGAGAATGAAAATATGACAACCTCACAGTGAGTGAAAACTAAACGACCCCCCTACATTGACATGTTCTTAAATTATCATTCCGTACGGATCATTGTGGACAGTGGTGCCACCGGGAATATGATTCAACACTCAACAACCAAGCACCTGGGCACTAAAATCACAAAAACTTCCCAGTCTGCCAGACAAGCAGACAGATCCTCTCTCCTCAATCTGGTTCGAGAGATCAGACTTATTCTGGAGAGAGGGGACACAATGTGCTTTTTTGAAGGCTTGGTTATTGAGGATCTTGACACTGAGATAGTTGGCAGTGTCGCATCCATGCACAGTAATGACCTGTCAGTGAGACTCGCTAGATTTGGCATATGGATTGGCGACACACAATTCAGGTATGGCTCGACTACATCCCCTCCCGACACGAGACTGGTCAAACGTGCTTATATTTTATGTACTCCACCCCAACAAACCATAGTGTGGCCTGGCAAGTACTTGGAACTTTCCATGCCCAATGATGAGGATGACGATTTGCTATTGAACCTCATTAGGATTCAGGCCGTGTAGTATCAGTTAAACCTTAGCTTCTACCCATAATCACAAGGAATGTAAGAGGAAAAGTGCGAACCATAAAAAATACGTAGACCGCAACACATTTGTCAGGCTATATCCCTGTTCATTTCAATAACAACAACAACAACAACAACATCTTCGGGCATGGTGAGTACCTACCCAACTTCAAGCAAACACCATGACAACATCGCTTCCTGTGTGGTCATCGACCCAGATGACATGTTATCCTCTGCAGAGAAGCTGAAATTTCAACAGATCAATTCCGAGTTTTATGAAGTTTTCGGAGAGGATCTACCTGGGTATAACGGCTCATTTGGTCACTTCAAGGCTTGCATTAACATGGATCCTACTCAGCCACTCCAGCTTTGAGGCCAGTTCTCAACCAGCCCCAGATTAATGTCATTTCTGTCAACTATTTGCCATTTTCAGGTGTCTGACCAACATCTTGCGCGCAGAGCGAACTTGCTTGCTGATTTTGCCAGCCGTAATGTTCTTGAGTGCAAGCACCCAACATGTCAGGTCTGCTCTTTCTTATGGGTGCAGGAGAAGGTCGCTGTGTTTAAGACTTCTCTTATGGAGATAATTAAGGGGTCATTAAACCTCCCGTATGCCAGCCGTCTTGCATGGAAAGAAATTCAAATACCAGTACCACTGATTCTCATGAAATTTGTACACATAAATATTTGTATACAATTGCTAAGTTCAATGAAAAGTAAGTAGGGTTAGTGTTAGCATTAGTTCATACAAATCAGTAGTACTGTTATTCATTTATTTTACATTAATAAAATTATGATATTAATCATTACGTCCCTTCTGGAATTTTCGATTTTATTCTGTCTTTGGTATTTAAAAACACCTTGATTGTTTTGCGAGTGTCTTAACAGACAACCAAAATGGTGACCCTTGAAGACCATTAAAGAATACATTGGATACTAAAGGTTTTAATATCATAAAAACTACTTGTCAAGGATAATTTTAAATGTTGTATTCGTTTAAAACAGACCTGAATATTCCTAAAAAAATCAGCTTTTGAAAAGTGAGAGTTTAGTTGATGCACATCGGCAATTTAACCATATTTTTTGGTACTTATGCAGAATATAGACTATGCTGAAATAATAATGTTATTATTTAGAAACCTATTCTTAATATAGGGAGGAGACAGCATTTTGTAACTATTCCATACAATTCATTAAACAAAAATTTAACTTGAAAATCCTATTTTAAAAAAATAGCATGGTCCGTATTCTGCTTAAGTATCTTCTTTCTTTTAACCGGTCAAAGTTGTACTGAATCCAATGTAAAGTTTCTGTTTTTTTTAGCCAAACCCATGCACACAATTACGATTTCCTTTTATATAATAACTAGCAAGGAGACCCGACGTTGCCCAGGATTGAATGATGATCAACGGATATTTCACACTGCTATATTTTTATTGTCATTGAAATCCATGAAATCGCCCAGGAGGAAGTTTCACATGTCTCCATGCAGTAACTTAGTCCAAAATATGTTATTCTACATTGCACTCTAGAGAACGTACTGTTTCTTTTATAAAATTATTTCATATAAACTTCTTTCCAGTTAACGAAAAAAGACATTAAGAAATTTATGTGCAGTGTTTAAATCTACAGACCACGTCATGCAAAAAAAAAAAAAATGTACATGTTCAAGTCTTATAAAATTCTTTGCAGTTAATGTAAAAAAAAAATTAAGAAATTTACATGCAGAGTTTGAACCTACAGACCACGTCATGCAAAAAATAAAAACACACACTATTAACTTGCCCACAGTAGAATTTTCACAGCCCGTTGTTCTATTATTGTTGCTAAGTGACGACATGGAAAAAATGGCTTTACCGATGATAGATGAATTAAAATAACTGTTTTGATTATCGGTAATTATTGAGGGAGTTATTCTGAGACAAAACTTAAGATTACTCCCAGACTTATACACTAAAGTTCTGTAAACTTTAAAGAAAATCTGTTCAGCCGTACCGAAGTCTATAAGGAACAAACTCACACACACAGACAGTTGCATTTATATAATTGTAGAGATAATAATGATAATAATAATAAAAAGATAACTAAATAGAAATTCAGGGTTTGTTTCACAATCCACAGAGATTCAAAAAAGTGATAAAAAAAAAAAATCAAATATATAACAAATGTTACCAAAGGCAAGATAAGTTACTCTTCTACCTAACTGGGTAGGTTTTTAGTGTTTTTACTTAATATAAAATGTTTCTTCGGCTCAAAAAATGAGCAATGTCAACAGGTATGTGACTATAATAAAAAATTGCCACAATGCATTTGTTACGCGGCCATTTTTTCTTGTGGTCGCATAACAATTTACATAGGCACGGCCAAAATGGAAAGAGGGAGTAAGTATTTTTTGAGAGTCTTTCTTTAAAAATTTACCAAAAATCAAGTAATTATTCAATCAATATAAAATTTTTGCCGATTATTAAGTGAAGAATGAACTTTATAATGGTGTAATTTTTTTTCATAATCGATATTTATATATATATTTTTTGCCTACAAAACCCCCCTTCTTTATTTGTGGGTACAAATATGCTTAAAATAATCAGCCGAAACTGAACAAAATATATTGTATTGTGGGGAGGTTGAGGATTGTAGACAAAACAAACAAACACAAAAAATAACTGTGCACATATCAAATTTTAAGGTTGAAAATCCAAATTTTGAATGTGTTTTATTTTGAATGTGTTTTATTTTTCATCTTTTGTGTTTTGAAGTGTGAAATTCATTGAATATGTTAATAATAATTATCTTTCAGATTTTCATTATTTTTGCGAAAAACACTACTTTTTAAGTCTGTGCAATCTTTAGAAAATAAATGAATAATTTTCTTTCAGTGAACGTAATATTGCTAATATACCATTAAATAGGAAATGCTTTGAAGAATCGATACCAAAACCAAAAAAGAAAAAAATTGATAAATAACTGCTCATTTTGCTAAAAATATGATAATTTCTTTCTGCAGTTTCTTGTTAATTGACCTATGGTGGACCAAGAGTGATACTAGATGCAGAAGTTGTTTTCAACACATACAATGCCTAGCATTCCCAAAATGGTCACCCATCTGGTACTGGCCAGCCTCATCATTGCTTAACTTCGGGGGTTATGTAGGTAACAAATATATAATATATAATATATATATATATATCACTTATGGAAAAGAACTAAACCTTTCACTTAATTGTCAAATCAAACATTAAAAATACATGGCTAAAATAAAGTTTTAGTCCTATCCAGGCCTTCGTAGTTTATTTTAAACTATCATTAAATTTTTTTTTTTTTTTTGATTTTGCTACGCAAATTTATAGAGTTATATAAAAAATTGAAATTCAGGTACTTATATCATAATATTTTTACATATTCTTATAGCAAATCATCCTAAATTTTATTTAGATAAAAAAAATTATTTTGAGACAAAAATGGTGGTGAATGGTGTGGTTTTGGAAAATTTAAAATTCTATTAAAAATAGAAGAAAAAGTTTTGTATTATTCTGCTTTTCATATGATAAAATTCAGGCTTTTATCTTTCAGGAAAAAAAAATTGCTCAAGTATAATGGATTTTAATAGATTTTAATTTGTTAAAAAAAAACCCAAAAGTACATGTTTATTTTTCCATTTTTTGGTTGTGCCTAATTTTATATTAAGTGAAAACACTAAAAAGCTACTCATTTTACATTAAGTGAATAGAACCATTTATTTAATCTATGGGGTAGCGTGCTCTCATTTTATCAGCCATGATCGGGTAGAATTCCTAAGTAATTCGCAGTTGTATTCTTACTATCGCCTGCACTAAAGATTGAACCTTCAACTCCTAGAAAAGTTTCACTTAGAATTGAATTCTACCTAGTACCTTATCTGTTACACCACAGGTTCCTGTGCAAGGGTCTGAGTTTGACAAGATACATATGAAGAAAGTCGGAGGTTACATTGGCTGAAAACATTGTGAAAATAACACTCGAGATGAGAACTGTAGTGCTCATAATATAAATTGTTATTTTTGTTTTTATTTGATTCTTAGTGTATTCTGTATTAAACATTGACAAACTTTAGAGGGTTATTAGTTAGAACTGGTTGTTAACACGTGTACCTGTTATGTCATGTTTCCAGATATAGATAATTCTGGTATGGATTTTGGGAAACTTCAAAATACTTTATTTTTTACAAAAAGTAATTTTATTGTTTTTTCGTTTCTCTTTCTCTATTTTTTTCCAGGAAGATTATGGGCTTTTCTGACAGTTGCATCCAAGAACTGGTTACATGTGTCATCAAGTTTCTTAAGACAACAAGGTACGGTGAGTAATAAATGTTCTGCATTTTGTTTGGTTTTACATTAATCCTACTTATGTTAATAATTTTAATTGTTTTATGGATTCTTTTGCAAGAAATCAACCTTTTTGCTAAGAATTTTAATTGGTTTACAACAAGTCAGCCTTTTTTGGTAAGAATTTTAATTGATTTATAACAAATCAACCTTTTTTGGTAAGAATTTTAATTGATTTACAACAAATCAATCTTTTTTGGTAAGAATTTTAATTGATTTACAACAAATCAACCTTTTTTGGTAAGAATTTTAATTGATTTACAACAAATCAACCTTTTTTGGTAAGAATTTTAATTGATTTACAACAAATCAATCTTTTTTGGTAAGAATTTTAATTGATTTACAACAAATCAACCTTTTTTGGTAAGAATTTTAATTGATTTATAACAAATCAACCTTTTTTGGTAAGAATTTTAATTGATTTACAACAAATCAACCTTTTTTGGTAAGAATTTTAATTGATTTACAACAAATCAATCTTTTTTAGTAAGAATTTTAATTGTTTTATAACATAACGTTTTTTGGTAAGAATTTTAATTGTTTTACAACATATCAACCTTTTTTTGGTAAGAATTTTAATTGTTTTACAACAAATCAACCTTTTTGGTAAGAATTTTAATTGTTTTATGAATTCTTTTACAACAAATCAACCTTTTTTGGTAAGAATTTTAATTGCTTTATAACATATCAATCTTTTCTTGCTAAGAATTTTAATTGTTTTACGACATATCTACTATTTTTTGCTAAAAATGTTATTTGCTTTATGACACGTAAGCCTATTTTTTTGGGAGGGTGGAAGGGGTTAAGCATTTTAAAACCAGTTCAAATGACTTTATTAAACAGATTTATAAAATAATACATTTAAATTAAAAAAAAAATACAAAAACTTTTGGTCTCCCAAGAAAGAGGCACTTTGAATTGATACAAAAATTGAAATTATCTCAGTCTATATTTAAATTTTTTTAAAAACATCAATTTTACTGACAAAACATATTTCAAAATATTTTTTTTTTAAATATTTAATTAAAATTTAATTTCATGATATATGTGAAGAGTGGAAAATCATATAGCACGATAGAGAACGATTTAGGATTTTCCCACAATATTGTAAACGTTAGTTTGTGAATCCTATAAATCAAATTCATACGCAGACAATAAAAAGCTATTGAAAACGCCATGAACGGTTTATTAAGTCAATGCTCGATTGTAGAAGATTTCACTTAGATTCCTATGTGAAGGAATTTCTGTGGCATGAAAGATACTCAGAAAATAACTTTTAGGCAAGTAAATATAATATTTTTTTAAATAAAAGTCAGAAAAAGATTTGTAAATAAATTTATGTATTTTTTAAAATCTTATTGCGTTTGCTTATACTTTTGTTTACAGAAAAAAATGAAAAATTTTGTAAACTGATCTTTGCAATGTTTCGTTTGTTTAGTAAAAGCTTTGTAAATTAAAGTAAAAATTTAATATTTGATGCATAAAAATTGCCTAAGTCTAGAAGGATTTCTCATTCACTCACTGGAGACAATAAAGTAAAGCATGCAAAATTCTCATTTAAAAAGTCCATGTTTGTTTATTAAAATGTTTTGTTAAAAAAGACCCCTCCCCCAAGAAAAAATGCACTCAACATAAATATATATATATATATATATATATATATATATATATATATATATATATATATATATATATATATTCTCTTTCATTTTTGTTTAAATAAATCTTTCCTTTATCTTAAAAATCAACAGACCACTCAGGTTGTGTATGTTTGTTCCATCTCTCGGTTTCCATGGTCCTTATTCCATGTTCCACCCAAATATTTAATAGAATATATAAGCATGGCCGTATATATTGGTTTTGAATAAAATAATCGGAAGTAAGGTACCGGACCCCAAATTACTTTACTGCCAACCACTATTTATGGCAACTTAAATGCTTTCATCTTATATTAAAATTGTTTGAACGCAATTTTTTTTTTACTAATTTTCTAACTGTATCCTTTTTAAAAATAATTTATTTTGCCAATGTTTATCGTAACCAGTGAAAATAAGGGAGACAACTCAATTATTTTTTAGTTATCTCCCTTGTGATAGTTATAAATTGTAAGAATGACTTCAATCAATGTTTGATTTATAGACGAGTGGTCATGCAAAATTCGCAATATTTTAATTTTTATGAAGCTTCAGATGGAAAAATAACACATTAGAAAACATATTATGTCTGGTGTATATCTTCAACATTTTATGTAATCTTAAAATAAACAGAAGTACACAAATGTGATATCATTCAGCCACGGCATAATTTAATAGTTGTTACTGAATAGTTTCTAACCATTAATGTTGATTACTAGTTACTGAATAGTTTAATGATCTAATTTTCTACAAACATGATATAGCAGTGGAGAAAGACATATAATGCAGTTTTAGAAGTGAAATGTGAATTACACCAGTTGGTTCTCAACTTCCAGCTAATGCGTAGCAAAACATTACGACCATAAAATTGTAAGCAGCCACAACCAAAAGAACAATGCCCAAGTAGTTGAGCAGGAGGAATCTGACTCGAATGGAATTAATTTTGGTTAAATTTTTAATCTAATGTTTCTGAATTTTTGAAATGTGGATTGATGATTTCTATTTAGATTATTCAGACTACTGTTCTCATCTTGAGTGTTATTCGCCTAATGCTTCAGCCAATGTAACCTCCAACCTTCTTCAGATGTATCTTGTTGAACTTGGGATTTTTCTGTTGAACTCGGAGAGCTGCATGGAATTTCAAACAACACCATTTATTTAGTCCATGGAGGTAGCATGGTCTCCTTTTGGATAGACCTGGTCATCACTGACAGAATGACTGACATGCTACTCTGTGGATTAAATAAAGAGTGCTGTTTGAAATTTCATGCAGATTCTCGAGTTCAACAGAAAGATTCCTGGATTGGACAAGATACACCTGAAGAAGGTTGGAGGCTACATTAGCTGAAACGTTGTGTGAATAACACTCAAGATGAGAACAGTAGTTCGAATAATCCAAATAATACTAAATTTTTAATATGATAAATAATTGGTTTAATGTTGAAATTACCTTTTTCTTTCTGAATTTATTTTAATGGTTTGCTAAATGTAAGATTATATATTTAGAGTGCATGAAGTTAAAAAGGTTGATGGTTGTTGTTTGAGACAATCTCTATTTAAGTGTCTCACAATTTTTTTAATCCTTTATTTTAATCTGTCTTTATCTATCAGCTTAGTTGGCACTTACTTTTCGGCTGGTATAAAAAAGCAAAACAAAAGTATTAAAAATACTTTCAATTCTAACTTGTTTATAACCCCCCCCCCAAAAAAAAAAAAAACTGGATATTTTTCTCATTATGTTTTCTGATAGAATTTAGATGTGGAGATTACTGAGGTTGTCCAGAAATTTTGTTATCTTGATGATACCATTAGAGCACCAAGAGAAGCTGGTATTGGTGTGAAAGAAAAAGTTAGGAGTGGATGGAGCAAGTTCATGAAATTTCTGTCATTACTAACTAGCATAGTGTCACTGCTGTTGACTAAAGGAAGAGTTTATCACTGCATGCAGTGTAATGAGGTATGGGAGGAAGGGTTGGGGACATGTGTTGCATGGAGAGAAATGATATGAGAATGATACGATGGACGTGTCATGTGAATCTTAAAAGCAGGCTTAGATCTGATGACCTCAAAGGAAGATTAAATCTTAGAAACTATTGAACAGAGAGTGGTGTCATCAGCATGTGTATTAATCTTCTGTATATTTGTTTCAATTGTAAGATAAAAATGGTATCATTTTTACATTAAGTTTTTGTATTGCCAATGATTTTTTTTTCATATATTTTTTCATATCTACTAGTGGCGTTTACTCAACCAGAAAAAAAAAACTCATCCTGGTGTTCACAAAAAACTGAACTGTGAACACTTGTTCAGCATACATTTCTCACACAATTCCGAAAATAGGCAACAGAAACAAAGTCTATGTTAAGATAGCATAGAAAACGCATGAAAGATAAGTATTTATACCTACCTAAGAAAACGTCAGGTAAAATACCAGGTTAAGAAACTGGCGCGGTCTATCCTTCTCTCAAGGGTAGATGGGGCTCTCTTAAACCATGATAAGCACCCCATCTAATGATGGCATCACGATAAAAAATACCCTTCATAGCCCTGGCGAAACATCAAGTATTCAGCTACTAACAAGATTTGAATTACACTACAAGATTCATATAGTGAGTTCAATCTTGGCTACGCTGGATGGAAGAAAACGGGATGTCTCTCAGCTTAAGATGATATAGTTGACTGAACTGCTTTCAAACAGGGCCCTCATAAATCAATCAGAAGAGACAGTAAGGAACTTCAGCTTCCTTTAACAACTGTTTGGCATGTCTTTAAAAAAGTTTGTTACAAAAGACTTAATGAATTCAGCTCTAAAATGGTACCAGAATCATTTTAGTACCATTCATAGTTCATAAAAATATGTTTACGACTTCTGGAATACCCTGTATATCTACAGGCCTCCTTTAGTCTTTGACAGACTATGGATACCCACGAAGAGGTGCCTGCGCATGAAATTTTTGTGGCAGGAGGTGTGCAATCTCCAACCACAATTCTCCTGAGTCGACCTTGTTAAATACCAGTGGCAAGTGAAGTATCTGTATAGGACGACTGGAAATAAATGCAGAAATAAGCGAAGAGCACATACAGCGCCTAGAATTTCCAAATGGTCACCCATCTGGTACTAACCAGGCTCAACATTGCTTAACTTTGGTGATCTGACGAGAACGGGTGTGTCAACACGATTATGCCGTATATATGATATATATCTAGCATGTCGTATATAGCTCCTATGGTAGACAATCAAACTGAAGATCTGTTTACGATCTTGGGTCTTAGCATCCACATTTTTTTTCTTTATCTGTATTACTATTAATATGTGCAGCATAATCATGTTGATATACAAGTTCTCGACAGATTACCAAAGTTAAGCAACGATGAGCCTGGCCAGTACCACATGGGTGATTATTTGGGAATGCTAGGTGCTGTATGTATTGTGCCGGGATGTAGAAATTTCCAGGTTGGTATCTGGGTGTGCGTTTAATCCTCTGAAAGAGAGGCACTCTGAGGAAAACTCTAATGTAAAACCTAAGGTTTACTGTCTGCTCTGTCTTGTGGCAGCCATTACACTGACTGAGATTAGCAGTTATACACGAGGGTGGTTGGTTCTGCATAAAGCCTTCACTACTATAAACAAATCATCTGTGTAGATTTCTAAACAACTTAGTTGTTGTGACGGACTTCTTATGTCGAAATCGATGGGAGTATCATTATTACTATTAATAGATATTTAAAACAAAAGATGCACTAGCATTAATTTCTGAAGCCAATGTATTTTGATATAAAGATTTCTTCCGTCTGTTAATCCATCCGTCTGTCAGTCATATTTTTTAAAACATAATAAATACATTGTGGCATTTATCTCATTTTGAAATATCAAAGATGAACTACTTTTACAAATAGAAGATATTGCATTAATTGTAGCTAATAAATTCCCAACAAATAAAGCGGATGTTGCGACCATAATTGAGATCTTTTTCCTGACTTTCTATCAATTGAGCTAATCGATAAACATTATCAATAGCTTTGGAAATTATTTTAATTCTCCAAAACAATTTCTTTTGTTTTAACTACATATTAGCATTAATACAATTAAATATTTAATAAGAACTGCAAATAAAAATTCTATCAGAAAACATAATGAGAAAAATATCCATGTTTTTTTTTTTTTTCATTATGAAAAAGTTAGAAGTGAAAATATTTTTAATCATAAAGTCAGGAACGAGAGTATTATTTAAAAGCGTTTTTGAAGTAAAAACGCTTTAAAATAATACTCTCGTTCCTGTATTACAATGAGATATCAAAACTGAATTGATGGAGAGCAGTAGACAAACAAGCTGGAACAAAGGAAGCAAGGAATAGATTAAATAATTCCGAAGAACATATACCAGAATAGTATTTTTAACATCATGTCTCTGAGAGAGAGAAGGTGAGAAAAGAAAGAGTGGAGCCATGAACTTAGAGAAAAAAAAATCTGTTAACAGTCCTTAATAGAATTGAGAATAGACATCAACTACTGTAAGAGCTTAATCATGTAACATGATACACAATTTAGTTGTGTAGAGAAGTTGCCATGTTGAAATGACTAGTTGCCTAAGAGAAGGTGGGGTGGGGGGTGCTCGGTGTCCAGAAGCTATTTCCATCTAGATGATGGAGAGCCGTGTAACCATGTATAAATGAAATGGATGAGATGCATCTAGACAACTCCAGCCCAATGCTCATCCGTTTTGATTTCTTTTTTTTCACTCCGTATCTGTAAGTCCTTTTCGTACCTAAGATTCATTTCTCACTCTGGCCAGTATAGATCAAGGCCAATAATTTGAAACTAGCAGGACCTGTGGAAATTCTATCAAACGAGAAAAGTATTTAATCAATTATATATTATTTTATTTTTATTTTTTGAAATCCTTTGAGATGAGCCTTCATAATTGGGATATTCATTTTTTTTTTTTTTTTTTTTTTTGCATAATTCATTTTTGTGGTTAACCGTGACAGGATAGGAATGCTGAGTCTTGTAACTGCATCCCCAGTAATTACTGCCTTCCATAGTTGTTGTTGTCCTGCTATGTTTTAAACAACTAATCCTCTGGCGTGCTTTGGATAGGATTGAAACCATTATCTTCAGACAATGCTCATATCTGGAACCATAGAGACTCAATGTTTGTATCCATTGCACCACGGACCCAGAAGGGCAATCAAGGTTGAATTTTATGGTTATATAAATCCAAGTTTGTGTTCTCGTCTGGTCTTTCATTGCCGGGTCTGTACTGAATAGTATTATATATTTTATTTTTATTTTGTTGGAATCGTTTGAGATGAGGCTTCATCATTTGTATATTCATTCAAACGTGGTAAGACAGCAACAACTATGGATACAGTTACAAGACTCAGCATTTCTATCCCGTCATAGTTAACCACCTGAAAAAGATTAGAGGATGAGTTTGCAAACAACAACTATAAAAATAACAATCCGAAAAAAATAAATATACCAATATTTAATCAACAAATATATTTTGGATGGAAAAATTAATAACACATAATATGAGTTAATTAATATTTCTATAAAAATAGTGTCCATTGTATTCTAAATATAAAACTGACCGAAATGAGATAAATTAATAAGTACTAATAAATACTCAGAAAGTAATATTGTGCTACATAGTTCAATACAAGTAATAAAATCACATTGTAAGAAACAATCTTAAATTTACTCCTTCAGTTCAGCATCTCTTGGCAGACAATGTTCTTTTTTTTGTTTTGTTTCTTTTGAATATTGCCTTTTTTAAATAACATTTTCTTGACTTCTTTCTTCAATGAGGAACCGCTGCATGCTGAAATTACTATGAGTTCCTTTCTTACACCATTACAACAATAATCATACATTATTAATGATATTTGAAAACAAGGCTGTATCAAAGGGGAGGCTGCTCTCATTCTTGTACAGAGTTGCCAGAGTGGCCTTTTTATAGCCAAATTTTACGAATTTGGCCATTTTTGAAGAAATTTGTCTTTCAAAAATTGTATTTAGCCTTATTCAAAGTGCAACCTACAAACTTACTAAGGAAGGAACAAGCAAAATATATAGATTGATCCAAGGGAAGTAACTCTAAATAAACTAGAACAAGGCTTTCTCATCCTGCTAGTTGAGTAAATCTGTTTAATTTAGCTATGGAAGATAAAACAAGCAAACATTTTTTTTTAAATTTCAGATTGAAAGAACAATTCAGCAAAAACTACTTGACCTTTTTCAGGTGAGTTAAAAATAAAATTCCTTTATTTTATATTTGACTAGTAGAGCTACTCAGCTTTGCCTGGGGCAGAAGTATAACATATATTACTATTAAAACTTCTATTTCTCCCTATTTTTCTCTTTCGTTTTCATCCTCCCTCTATCCTCTTCCCTCGTTCTTCTATGTCCAGTCTATTCCTCTCTCTGGATATACGCACACATACATACACACACAACTCATTTTTATAGATTCTTTGAGGAATGAGTTGGCATAAGCGAATTAACTCCTTGATTAAAAAATTAGAGTTACTTTCCTTTAGTTAGTACATCATATGGCTGGAGAACCGACCTCATCCCTAATAAAATTTGCGCCAGTTTAAGGTCAAAGAATGAATAAGTTTTTCTAAATTTTAGATATTATTTCTCTAGTGAAATGCTGCTGAAAAAATATTTTGTGTAGGTTTTTGTATTTTTTTTTTTAGTTTTAGCCAGACATACAAATATACACACATATAACAGCCTTTTATATTATAGATTATTGATAGTAAATATATTCAGATTTGAAACAGTTAATAATCGTTTTATAAACTTAAGAATAATAATAGTGTTTGTGGCCTTTATATTATTACTAGCGAGGGGTACCCGGCGTTGCCCGGGTGTTTGTAGGTGCGTGTGAAAAAAACCCCGAAATGTGAAAAAAACCAGGTGCCCATGAAAAAAAAATGAAGCCTTGACGACACGCAGTTGGAAAATAGTAAAGTGAGAAAAAAAAAAAACAAGTGCGCGTTTTTGATTGACGTGACGGCGATAGCTATTCAGTAGTTAGCATTTTGTGTGGGACAGTTTTTAATGAGGTCAATAAATCGGTTTGTTTGTTTTTTAAAACCCGCTCCGTCGTCTCGAAATGAAAGCTACCGTCTGATATGACGAAGTCGACATCGACGAAACGTTACTTAGCTCTCTAGAGACCACTGGCTCTGGGCCTGTGATTAGAGTCAAGTTTCGCTTTTTTTTATACCGAAAACCGAATGTAACGCGTTCCGATGCGGGAAATGTGGAATAATTAACGTTTGAAAGTCAATAAAATTAAATAGACAGGCGAGCTCCGTGGTTAACTGTGAGATATTACAATTTATAGATGATATAAAAAGTTTTAAGAAGTTGTGAAGCGAGCGAGCGCTTCTCTGAAAGAAGCCTTTTGTGGACATCGAGGAAAAGCATACATACATGCATACATACATACATACATTTTCGCCTTTATAGATATCAATTTATTCTAATATCTATCCATATTGAGCACACAGCATGTGAAAATGACAATTTTATTCAATAAAGATGCATTCTTAAATATAATCCGACAATGGTAAAGTCATTGCGTACAATGCTCAGGTGTGTTACACTCAGCAAAAATGCACATACAATTATGCTATGTCTGATGATACATCTTATTGGTTAAATAATCACTTGATAATGATCAATAGACGTAGTATAATATTTAACAACTACAGATTAAACATTTACAGATTAAATGGTAATGTAAAAACCGCTGGGTGCATGGCGATTTAAAGTCTGTGATGGCTACCACACTTTTAGTTACCTCTCAAACTCTTATGACTGATATCTTCTCCTCAAGGGCAATAATAACTCTGTCTTCTTAGATCCAAGAGAAATAACCCTATTGTTTCTTTTTAGGTGTACCTAACAAAGTGAACAGTGTACGAGTCATTATGTGCATGTGTATAGAGAGGAATAGGCATCAGATGTATTTTTTGAGGAATTTCTGGATGTATGAATTAAGAGAAAGCAGTGCCTCGGCAGCTTACAACTTAAAAAAAAATAATTGAAAATTTTATGTCTATATCATTAATTACTAGATGAAAGATAATGTTTTTAAATTGCAACATAATGTACATTACATAAAATAAATCCAAGGTAATTTTTTGATTCAATTTAAATTAAATTTTTATACCTTACTTTGTAAAATGTATAAAAGTGCACTTTGAAGATAAATAAATTTCAAATTGAATTTTGTGCCTTTATTTTTATTTTTAAGCTTATAGTAAAAACATTTTGTTTAACAATTTTCATACCTTGGATGAAATGCTTTTCTAACTTGTATCTTATCTTTTTAAGATTATATTTTAAAACTCTTCTTCTTTCTATTTCAGTTTGTATTTCTCCTCACACCACAACTCATTTTTTGCAACCCCCTCTTTGTAATACAGGTCTGAATAATGAGAAAATCTGAATTTTTTTTTAACAAAAACTTTAAAATAACTTTTTTAGATTAAATTTTTTAAAACTTCTTTCAGAATAGAAAATCTTTAAAATTTAATAAGGAACATATTTCATATAGGTTTCATTAACAAATATTCAGTACATAACGAGAAAAATAGAGATGAAAATTTCAAAAGGAATGTATAACTGGTTACGGTCAATAGTAGTCCTTGCCAGCGAAAGTCTTTGTTATTGTTATTCTATTATTATTATTATTATTATTATTATTTAAAACATTTTGTGTCTTGCTCTTTTGCGCAAGGACTAATATATATAAGAATATCAATAAAACTACATTCCAAATTCCAAATATTTTTCTTATCAGACAGTTCTTTCAGCATATCAAAACTTTAGTACTTTTTTTTACAGATCTGATTCGTTATGCAAGAACTTGGAATGTAGCTATATTGTTATTCTTTTGTATATGCTCTGTTGTTATAATTAACAAACATTGAGCTTCTAAACTAAAAACTCTGTTCCGTCTGCCTGCTTCCCTCCTGACTACAACTTGGATGTCTTCAAGTCCAACGTAAACAAATTCCTGATGAACCGCCCCCCCCCCTTAAGTGGACACTTATCCACACTAACGTACTGTACTTACAATAACCCTTATCCCTGAGTGGCTTCCAGACCTTGATAAGTGGTGACCACCTTGTAAAAAAAAACAAAAAAACTAAAAAGGATTTGTATACACATAGTGTGAAATATAATGAAAAAACATATTTTACCAAAAACACACACACACACACACACACACACACACATATATAAATTAATGTTTCTGATGACTTAAAAAAAAAAAAAAATTAAACATCAGCCATTGACATTTTATCATAGTGTAGGATTTCTTTCAAGAATTCATTTCAACGACGACAGGTTGCCTGGAGTGGTTGTGAAACTTGTTATGTGCTTCCTTATTTCTCCTCATTGCTTGAAATGGTTTCGTCTGGGGATTAGAAAAAAAAACGTGTTGTACTTTTTTTTTTATTTTTACTCATATTCTCTCCTAGGCATATCGTCACTTGGACGTAAGGGGCTACTATTTGTGATCATGCCTAGGAAAGACTACTATTTGTGATCATGCCTAGGAAAGACTACTATTTGTGATCATGCCTAAGAAAGACTACTATTTGTGATCATGCCTAGGAAAGACTACTATTTGTGATCATGCCTAGGAAAGACTACTATTTGTGATCATGCCTAAGAAAGACTACTATTTGTGATCATGCCTAGGAAAGACTACTATTTGTGATCATGCCTAGGAAAGACTACTATTTGTGATCATGCCTAAGAAAGACTACTATTTGTGATCATGCCTAAGAAAGACTACTATTTGTGATCATGCCTAGGAAAGACTACTATTTGTGATCATGCCTAGGAAAGACTACTATTTGTGATCATGCCTAAGAAAGACTACTATTTGTGATCATGCCTAGGAAAGACTAACAAGATGTTAGTTCACATTACATTTAAACTTCTGCATATCAGTACAGTCAGGGAAGCAGGTAGCAGGAAGAGAATTCCAAAATCTAGCTGTCTGAAGGATGAAACTATTAGGATAGAAAGCTTTCTGGCATTTAGAGACCTCATCAGAGAAAGGGTGTGTTTTTGTTGCTAATTTAGTTTATCGGGGACGAGGGGGCACAAATGCTACGAGTTCATCAGCGCATATTCCATTAAAGTACTTGTAAAACAGGCACAAGGATGCAACATTGCGGTGATGAGACAGGGGTTGGAGTTTAGTTGACAAAGTGGGACCTAGCTTTTTTTACCCTATCCAAGAGAGAGAGACTAGTGGTAGATGCCCCAGCCCAGGTGAGGATGCTCTCAGGTGTGAGTAGTCTTCTAGCATGATAGAGGGAACCCACCTTCTTTGCAGCAGCCTTTACAATGTCCTCAATGTATTCCAGTTCATATTGCCCGTGAATGTGAAGCTGAGGCATTTGAAGGAAGAATTCTCTAGTAGGGTGTTATTTGTCATGGATATTGGTGGTTGGAGAGGCTTCTTGTAATTGTTAAAGGAGATCAGCTTAGTCTTATTAACATTAAATGTTACCATCCATTTGCGGCCCCATTCCATTACGTTCTGGAGATCATTACAATGGTTGTCCCTCTCCTACATCAATGGTCATATTAATACCTATCTGAAAACAGATGGAAATAGTCTGTTATAACTTTGGAGTGATGGGCTAGAAGTACATATTTTTATTTATATCCAAATAAATACACATTGATCTTTATTATAGACTAGAGAATACTGTGATGATATCCACTATTGTTTATAACGGACTATTTCCATCTGTTTTTAGATAGGTATCAATATGACCATTGATGTATGATAGAGACAACCATTGTAATATTTCCATGTACGAATGAACGAGCAAGATTTGCCCTATTTGTATTGTTTCCTTAAAAAGTCTGATTTCATCATCTTTTAGGGATGTTGAATAAAAGATGAAGAAACTACACTTGCCTTATGTCATCATTCCAGAAAAGTTATTGTACATAGTTATGATGGAAGCAAGCAACACATCTTCTGTTTTATAATTAGTTTTATTACTTTTGCGGTACTTGTACAGTTTAATCAAGACATTAAAAAAATGAAAATATTGAAAAAAGGTTATATTGTATGTATCCGTTTTGGACTGAAGATCTCCGAAAAAAAATTTAATTTAATTTGATCGAGTAGTTTCTTTTTTTTTTTTACAGTGGAAAAACACGTTTTTATGAGAATGGTTGAAGTCAGTTATTATGGAAATTTTTAACACAACACGGGGAGATAACTCCAGTTAAAGCGCCAACACTCCCTCCCCATCTTTATTACTAGCTTTTCTTCCTAAAAATCGAACGTTTTGCTCGGTATCATAACAAATTGTTGTTTTTTGTTGTAAAAAAAACAAACTACTTGATGAAATTAAGTGAATATTTTTCGGAGAACTTCGTTTCATAACGGATACGTACAATATAACCTTTTTTCAATATTTTCATTTTTTAATGTTTTGATTAAACTGTACAAGTACCACTTTTGCTAATAAACACAGAGAGAGAGAGAGAGAGAGAGAGAGAGAGAGAGAGAGAGAGAGAGAGAGAGAGAGAGAGAGAGAGCATGACAAAAGTGAAAGTGGTTAGACATAGTATAAAATAAGAGTGGGTGGTGAAGCAGTGAGAGAGGCTGAGAGTAATAGACAGAAACTTGGTAAAAGATAAGTGACTTGGTGACTAAATTGCAAATTACAGCTAATTAGATAATTAAAATGGATTGAAAAACGTAACTCAATCCCTAAATCAAGAAATATTTTAACATGTACATTTGTGTGATTAAAAAATATATAAAAAACACTTTGGGGAAACAAATACTATCATCACAATGAACTACTTTGCATTATTCAGATAATATAAACTATCAATCCTCATTTAAAAAAAAAAAAAAAAAAATTGATAAAATAAATTCCATCAACTTCGTTCTGACTTCTTTTGTTTTTTTTTCTCCAAATTTATTTCAGCCGGAACATTTAGAAATTATTAATGAAAGTTTCATGCACAATGTCCCGAAAGGTTTGTTTCAATTTTTCTCATTTTTATTGATTTACATGAATTGATTTTGTCTTCTCCTTTTATATTATTTACAGAAGTTTTGTTACTATTAGAGCACAGGGTGGGTGGGGGGAGCTGGTGCGAGTGTGATTGTAAGAATTAGGAATAGATGGAGTAATTTCAATGAATTTCTGTCATTACTGACCAGCAGTCTATCAGGCATGTGTATGCAGTGTGATGATATACGGAAATGAAACAGGGTCAGCAACCGTTGTGTATGGGCTGCCATGGCTTGGAATATGATGGAGACCAGGGAGAATCTGGCTAAACATGACAAAATTGAATGTCACTGTGATAAAAATCACAACAAAAATCTCTGGCTCTTGTTTGTTGTTTTGTACCCGTGTATAAATGATGATCTCATCCATCAATTCAAAGGGTCCTGGATATGACCTAAAACTATATCCGATGGTGAGGCCCCACCTTGCGGGCCTCGGGGAGTGTGGAGCCACCCTTTAATTGCCATTGCTCCCAGGTCCACTCTGACCCAGAGTGGTAGTACCTGTTAGGGTCCCAACTATGGGTTAAATAGAATCCAACTTAAAAAACAAATATACTCCATTAAAAATCGTTCCTCAAAATAACTAGATTCGGCATTAAATAACCTGAAAAGGGTTGATATGCCGTAAAACAAAAACAAACAACCATCAACTCAAAGAGAGATAGAAAAGATCCTTTATCTATATGCTACTAAAACTATGAAATTGGCTTATCTTATTTTTTTTTTAATGGAAATCACTTCCAAGCAAGTCATGAAGCCACTTGATGTAAGGAGCTAACAAGAATAAAGGATGATTATTGCAAAAACAGGAAATGCCTATTAATTAACCTTAGTCTTAAAACGACCAGAGCTAGGAGGAAAACAGCAAAAAGAGAATTCCACAAGCTTGCAATTCTTGGAATTGTTTGCTTTGCATGTCTTTGATGGTTTGGACATGTACAAGGTGAAACGATAAAATTGTCACCCTAAAGAAAACAACACCACAGCTTTATTTTTAAACTTTTATTGAAAAAATCAATTCAGATAACTTGATTATGTAGTAGAGCTGACATCTATTCAATGTAGCCATCTTCAGCCTCAATCACCGCCTCAATACAGGTCCGGAACTGGGGAGCATGCCTTTTCCACAGGTGCTGGTGGAAGCTCAGCGAATACTCAGTGGATGGCGACGATCAGGCTGGCTTTGATGTTGTGGGAGGTCATCGTTCTCGATGTATGGCCAAAAAAAGTAGTTCCGCGGGTTCAGGTTAGGAGAGGAGGTGGGATAATTGAGAGAAGGGTACAAAATCATAGCACTCCTGATGCCAAGCCTGAGACTCTTTGGACTTGTGGGCTGGCATCGAGTCTTGCTGCCACACCGAGGATCTGCCATTTGCCATCTGATTGCATCAGGGGATCACTACACTCTTCAGCACGTCTAGGAACACTTTGGTGTTGACTTTCAAGCCAACTTCAAAAATGTGAGTTGGCATAATGTGGTCCTCACTTGAAACCATACCAAAGATCATAACCGTGGCTGGAAACTTTGTTTTCATCACCCTAGGCATGTCCCTGTTGATCCAGTGATGCATTTTTAGGGTGCTGTCAATTGTCCTGTTGTCATAACTTGGATTGGTAGCATGAGTTGAACAGTGGCGCATCTCCAATCTTGCTTGTTGAACATTGTGTCACTTTCAGACATGATAGAAGGCTCCTATCACTCTTGGAATTTGTACACAACTGGCCAACTAGTAGATGGTCTGCAACAAAAAAAAGAAAACCGGTTTTCATCAAACAGAAATGAAATCATGTTGTCTTTTCTAGTGTGACAATTTTATCGTTCCACCCTGTAGTTCATTGCTAAAAAAGTGAATTAATTCATGATGTAATCCTTTCTGCTTGTGTGGTGCAAGCGTATCTGTTAACAACTGAGGACCTGGACAACGATTATCAAGACTTGGCTGAGCACTCAGGTCCACAGGTGATTGGGCATCGACAGTGGAATCGCGATTGGTCAGCCATCTGAGGACCGCCATGCATAAGCTGCCATGGTCGTGTATCATATGTATCAGCCAGGGAGAAGCTTCTTTAACATGATGAGAGTGAATGCCATTCTTACAGCGGCATCAAAACTCTGTGGATCTTGTTTGTGTACATTAGATGTTGGCATCAAAATGATAACGTCATCAACATAGGTGATAATCAGACACAGTGGACAATGTCACAAAATGATGATATTAGACACGGAGAAAGAGGGGAAAAGATCCCTTATCTATATACTATTAAAACTATGAAACTTGCTTGTTGTTTTATCTTTCTTTTACTGGAAATCAATCCAGACAAGGCATGAAACCACTTGATATAAGGAGCTAAAAAGAATAAAAGACGATTATTGCAAAGACAGGGGATACCTATCAACCTTAGTCTTAAAAAGACCAAATGTATATGTAGGAGGAAAACAACAGAGAGAAAGTTTCAGTTCTCAGGGAAGAATATGCTGGAATTGGAAGTTGTATTATATCGGAGTATGAACACAGTGAATTTGCGAAGAGCACTAGACAGAGTGAAACGAGTTAGAACAAAGGAAGCAGGAAATAGATCAGACAATTCTGAAGTATGCATGCCATGATAGTCTCAGTCTTTTCTATAAATACTATCAACATCACGTCTGTGAGGGAGATGATGTAGACAAAAAGAAAAAGTGGGTCCAACCAAGTTACAGGTACGTTTCTGCACCTTATTAAAAGCCCTCAAATAAAAGGAGGGGGGAAGAGATCCTTTATCTAACCGGGTCATGGGTCATCTACTAGACAAACGTCTACAATTCTAGGCCTCTAATTTGTATCACAACAGAGACCAAGCATATTATTGTTGCTGTTGATAACATTTGTAAGATGATAACCAAAGATAAGAATTTATAAATTGCTAAATGTAAACAACAAAACGATTTCTGTAAAAGTTTTGTCCTTGGCGTATTTTTATTTAGATTTAATTTATTTTTGTTGACCAGTAAATGTGGTTATTTTGTTTTCTGGAGTTGTTCTCAGATAAATAAACCAAAAAAAATACTGAACAAAATATTATTTGAATAACAAATATTTTTTTTCCTTTCCTTGAAGATAAATAGGATTAAAATTCTGTGGAACATTTCATTGAATCTTTTTAACTATATTAATGTTTCCTTTGTTTAGCCATAATGTGAGTTATCCCCCTTGGTTTTTAATTCCTTATTGTTTGATTTTTTTTTTTTATTGAATTACCAACCATATTTGTTCAGGATTGCAGACCGGAAATAATTTCAAATATAGTCATGTTTACAGTTTTATCTTTGAAAGAAAAGTTAAAATAACATTTGGAATATGAGGTCAAGTAATAAAAAAATTAAAAAAACAAACTTCTAGCACAGTGATATTTTCTCAAAACTTCAGCACTACATTGGTTCCATAATGTTTCTATAAAACAGCAAAGGGTTTCAATGCAAAGGGCTTCTTCTTTAATTATTTTAAACCTTCAAAATCCCAATAAAAATAATTATTGAACTTGTAGGCTGATGCTGAGTCCTGCTGTCATACTCAGGGTCGGCCAGCGGCCACCTGATTACACCAGGGGACCACCACACTCTTCAGCACATCCAGGTACACTTTGGTGTTGACTTTCAAGCCGACTTTGAACATGTGAGGTGACATGATGTGGGCCTCACTTGAAACCACACCAAAGATCATAAAAGATGATCATCCGGTGCATTGAGCTGTGTCCTCAAGCATTGAACTGTCCGGATTTGCATTTTGAGTAGTCCTTGGATCAGTAGAGAGCATGAATTGTACAGTGGTGCATCTCCAATTTCACTTGTTGAACATTGTATCACTGTCAGTCATGATAGAAAGCTTCTATCACTCTTGGGATTTGTAAACAACTGGCCAACTAGTAGATCGTCTGCAACAAAAAAGAAAACCAGTTTTCATCTAACAGAAATGGAATCATGTTGTCTTTTCTAGTGCAACAATTTTATCATTCCACCCTGTGTGTGTGTATGTGTGTATATATATATATATATATATATATATATATATATATATATATATATAAGCACACCTTGCTCTTTATAAGAGAGGATTAGCACAAAGACCCTGCATGGAATGAGGAACCGTATAATTAGCTGCCCCAATGCATGCAATCTTATTACCTTTTTTATTCTTATTTTTTTTCATCTAAATGAATAAATGCAAAAAGTTTTTTTTCCATCTATCCTAAGTATATCAAGATGAAAACATCTTTTGCTTTTTTAATTCTATGATACAACATAATATTTTGTAATACAGTATATATACATGTGTATATACATTGCAAACGCCCACAAACAATTATTCTGTAATATGTTGTAATTTTGCATTGTCATATTTTCTTATACAGTAGAACCCTAGGATATGGCATTAAAGATTAGTAACAAAATACAGTATAGTATATAATGCACATGTATATAATGCACATGTATATAATGCACATAACATTATGAATAACACTGTAAAGTGGGGCAAATACCGTAATCAGGGCCAGAAAAACATTGTATTCCACATCGTAACCTGGAAAAAATGTATCCTAGGGTTCTACTGTACATACAAAATACTTCTGTTGATAGTAAAACGTCTGATGTTGCTGGGATGCTGTGAACAGATACTACACTTTAGTATTTCTGCAAAATTTAACATTTACAACAAATTAGACCATTCAAAAGTGTGGAGGAGGGAAGAAAATGGTCATCACTGGTCAAGAATACTATCAAATGCCTATCCTACTCCTGACTAGAATCATCTCAGTTATCACAATACCACATTCACACTAAAGGCCGTCCAACCCCAAATTGTTTTGAGATTTTATTGTTTATCATACTACACTTTGATCTTAGGCAAAAAGCCAAAGAACCATAAAAATAATATTTTTGTGGCTGCACATATTTAAATGGATGAAAAAACAAAAACGAACACTGTCTTACCTTTTAATAAGGGTGGGCAGTGTAGTGTCAGTCATGTTGTCATTAGATTGTCCTTCCAGGAATTACCTCCCTCTTTCTTAAGTAGGTGGGTGTAATCCTCCCAAGTATTACATCCTCCTTGGGTGCAGGAGTAATGATCTCTTCTCTTGTCATGAGACCATCTTCCTAGGGATTGCTTTTTTCTTTATTTTTGGTGAAAGTGGAGGAGTAGTGACGTATCTGTCCTGTTGCCATGATACCTTATTCACAGGTATTACCATCTTCTTTTTCTGGCATGATACCTTCCGAGATATTCCACCTTTTTTGGAAGTCAGTATATGTTAATTCCTCATGATACCACCCTTCAATGATTATATTTTTGGGTGTAGTGGTTAGTGTACTGTTTGTTCTGTTGTTGTCATGATATCATCCTCCAAGGCATTAACTCCTCCTTTTTTAGAAGTGGGGGAAGTGAGGAAGCCTTCGTCATGATGCCATGGTCTCAATCATTACCTCCTCTTTTGGGAGTCAGTGTAGTATACGTTCATTAACCATGATACTTTACCAAGGTAGAAAAAATATGTGCTATGATGAAAGTTTTTTGGTTAGTAGATAGCAGGTCGAGTTTACAAGGGAAGACCAAGGAAAATAAGAAATGATAAAAAAGGGCCTGAGGGATAATAGGTTATTTTGGAAGTCAATTTCTTAAAGCTGTCCAATGCATGCCAGACGTTAAACTCAATATGATGATATTGATTCTTTGGAAATTAAAAAGTCCATCTCCGACTTTGATTTTTAGCATTATTACAAATCTGACTCATTAATCTTACTGTCTAGCGCTACTAATTTCAATAAGTTTCCAGACTTTTTTCATATGGTCACTTTGATAGTAAATACATGAAACTATCGTCCCACTACGAAGTAATCTCCTCTGGCTGTAATCCACTTGTTGTACCATTCCAACAAATTCTGGAAAGCCCCATAGAAGTCCTTTTGTG
Source organism: Euprymna scolopes (assembly GCF_053919585.1). Taxonomy (NCBI): domain Eukaryota; kingdom Metazoa; phylum Mollusca; class Cephalopoda; order Sepiida; family Sepiolidae; genus Euprymna; species Euprymna scolopes. Next base: position 108,146,805 of record NC_136483.1, on the reverse strand, counting down.
TGAGCATGTCAATGACCCTTGTCATAGCCTCTTTCATCTCCTCAATTGTCTCATAATGACAGCCTCTAAGGTTTTCCTTGAGCTTAGGGAATAACCAAAAGTCACAGGGAGCAAGATCTGAACTATAGGGAGGGTGAGGAACTGTCTTGATGCCCATCTTAGTCAAATAATCTCTGACAAGGATGGAGTTGTGAACTTGTGCATTGTCCTGGTGGAAATACCACTGACCTGATTTGAAGAGTGCTGGCCTCTTCCAACGGAATCTCTTCCTGAACTCCCTTAAAACCTCAACATAGTATTCCTTGTTGACTGTCTGTCCAGTGAGAACCCAGTGCATGTAGATCATACCCATGTTGTCAAAAATAAGGGATCATCAAATGTTTCTGGGTAGATTTGCTCTGCTGGCCTTCTTAGATCTGGGAGAGCCAGCATGCTTCCACTGGGAACTCTGTCTCTTGTTCACTGAGTCAAAGCAGTAGATCCAGCTTTCATCGCAGAGCATCAAGAACTGTGGAATCTGAATTGTACTGTTACATAAGTTCAACACAATTTTATATTTTCTTTTTTACATTGTAATTTAATCTTGATATTTTATAGTTTATAACATGTGAGGCAAACTGTTTATATTTTTCAAATTGTTAACTTCAACAAAAAACTTTTTTATTTTATTTTCAGGATCAGAGACACATTTCAAAATTATTCTTGTATCAAAGGATTTCGAAGGCAAAAACCTTTTACAGGTAATGATCAAAGATGAAATTGAGTGAAAAATAATTGTTGGACATATTAAAACTATCATTTGGATTATTCAAATTACTATTCTCATCTTGAATGTTATTTTCACAACATTTTAGTCAGTCTAACTTTCAGACTTCGTCAGGTGTATCTTGTTGAATTAGGAAATTTTTATGTTGGACTCGAACATGTGGTGCAATAGATAAAGGTTTTATGTGACAGTGTTCTGGAAGTTGAAGGTTCAATCTTTATTAAAGGTCACACTAATAATGAAATAAAAATTAGTTTAGACTTCTACTCGATCATATGTGATAAAATGAGAACCATGTACCCCCCCCCCCACACCATGAATTAAATAAAAGGTTCAGTTCAAAATTCCATATAGATTTCTAAGTTGGACAAGATGCACTTAGAGGTTATAGACATTGACCTAAACATTGTGAGAATAACAGCCTCGATAAGAACAGTAGTTCAAATAATTTAAATAATACAAATTATTAATCCTCATCTAAAAAATTCTGAAACATAGTAAAACAATTAAATGTCATCTTACATTTAATCAGACGTACAATCCTGTATGATTTCTGCTAATTTCTGCATGCCATAAACATATACAGTGTTTGAAATATGAACAGTTGAATTATTAAACAATGTTTCTGAACTTTTCATATGAGGATCGATATTTTGTATTATCAGGTTGACAAGAAAATTCTTGAGGTTTTTAACTTTTAAATTCAGACGAACATATCTTTGCTCAAACAAAAATTTATTGATCAAAATAAGCAGCAGCAGAATCAACACCCTTTTGCGAACACAAAACAAGTGTATTTATTGCCAGTAATGTAAAAATCTTGCGTTCTGGTGGCGATGAAGTCGCTGAAGGCGTTTTTGATATTGCTTAGGTTTTTGAAGCATTTCTCATGTCGGGATGCTTGAAAAAGTGGTTGTCGGTAGATGAGAGGTTTGAAAAGTATGGCGGATGAGGCAAAGTTTCAGAGCCCAATTCGTTCAGCTTGTACAAGATCGGTTTAGCAACATGTGGTTGGACATTGTCGTGGAAGAGAATTGGCCCAAATCTGTTGATTAATGCTAGGTGTTGTCAAAGTTTCTGATGCATTTCATCCATTTGTTGACAGTACTTTTCCGCCATAATGGTTTCACCTGCATTCAAAAAGCTATAATGAATGAAACTGGCTGCAAACCACCAAACAGTCAGCATGATCTTCTTTTAGTGCAATTCTGGCTTTGGGAAGAGTCGTGGAGCTTTGTTGGTGTCTAACCACTGAGCTGAGTGTCACCGGTTGTCATAAAGAAACCACTTTTCATCGCAAGTCACAACCCGGTTGAGAAAATGGTCATTCTTGTTGTGTAAAAGAAGGGAAGATGACACTTCATAACAGCATTTCTTTTGGTTGTCGTTCAATTTGTAAGGCACCCATTTATCAAGTTTTTTGTCTTTTCAATTTCTCTCATGTGGTTGGAAATCATTGCATTATTATGTCTAATTCAGAAGCAAGTTTTCAAACTGTTGTGCATGGATTGGCTTCGACTAAGGCTCTTAATTGATCGTTGTCAACATCTGATGGCTGATCACTATGCTCATCATCTTCAAGACTCTTGTCGCCGCCACAAAATTTCTGAAACCACCATTGTGCTGTGCATTCAGTAGTGGTTCCTGGGCCAAATACTTTGTTGATATCGCGAGCTGTTTCAGCAGTTTTCCAACCTAGCTTGAATTGAAATAAAAAAAATTGGTACATGTGCACACTTTGAACCAGATGTAACTTAACGTCTAATCAGCTTAACTCATAATAAACACTACTCCAAAAAATATTGAAGGCAACATTTGCATATAATAAAATTAAGAGGAAAACAAAAACAAGAAAATAAAAAAAAAACAATTACCTTCCATTACAATTTCTGTTTTATTTTTTGTAATAAATATTTTTTTGCTGGGAAAAACAAAAACCCATTAAGTTGTATTTTTTTTTTTTTTTTTGGTTCAACAAAATTGAAAACAATTAAACAGATAAGCAATTTTTTTTTTGGTTTTGTCATTTTTTTTCAACAAAAGTTTTAAATCAAACAATTTTTTGTTTTACTGTATTTTATTTTGGGATCCTACAAAATTGCAAAAAAGTAAACAGATAACCATTTTTAACAAACAATTTTTTTTTTTCAACAAAAGGGTTTTATAAATAAACATTTTTTTTTTTTGTCTTTTTATGTAATTATTAATTTTTTTTTTCAGTAGGGTGGGGCTAGACAACCATTTTTTTTTTTTTTCCGAGATATCCCCTTAGGCTTAGATAGACTTTTCTACGGTTGTAAGTGAGGTGAAAAATTTCTTTCTCCACATAAACTCAAAAAGATAACTGTTGAGAAGCTCCCGGCTAGTCCTGCATTCTTTTTTATTCCATTGTTTGGCTTCCTTCCATATCCGCTCCACATGATTAGTGGTTGCTTTGGTGTCAGGGTCGACGAAGTAAAGACTGTGGTTCACTGTTAAATGGTGCAATTCTTCTCTTCCCACTCTGCTATATGCTTTCCAGCAGTTTGACATAACTGCAGTCCCTGGCAGAATATACTGTTTTAGAATAGGAAGGATGGTTTCAGTATTCCTATTTGGGACTGTGACAAGGAAACCCTCCTTCTCAGCAGAGTCATAACCACTGAACACCTAGAGTGGCTTGAGTAGTCAGCCGACGTTGTGTTTCTGGTGGTTAAATACAGACTCGTCTATTTCTACATTATGCCTCGAGCCACCAATCTGCTAGGGATGTCTGAGGAAATAATCCTGGCATATAAAATTCTTCTAGTCTGCTATGGTATACGAAGATCCAATCCCCACATTCTCGCATAAGATTTTTTGAGTTGCCATATCGTAGGCCAACAGGTAAATGAACCTTATTATGGTGGCGATTTGGAGCTTTGGTTGCTGAAAAATATGTGCCTGTCCTTATGGAGGTCCACTGCCGGCATTGTGTGTGTGTGTGTGCATTTTCACCCACATCCATCTTTGACTGATCTTCTATTGATGATGACGTACTTCTCGCTACAGGAAGCACATTTTTTTTTGTTGCAACAATTAACTTCTTCTCCTCACAGTAGGATACAACTTGTCTGGATGTCATCAACAACTTTTTCCAACTTGAGATATTCATTTTTGTAGACAGTTGTCAGAAAAGGGCTGTTTGAGGTGTGTGTTGCTTAGTGAATTTATTGCTTTTTTTTTTCTTCCAATTTTTTTTGCCAAAAGTTGATCTGCTACTTTGTGGCACATTGATTGGCTGACCGGCATTTTATGTCAGATTACAATCAAACCTGAGTGCATGACATTATGGTCCAAGCAAAGCCAATCAGACGTTGAGCTATGTCTGATTCAAATTGTGTACAAGTATTGAAAATTGTGCAAATTTGCTTTTTTTCCATCTTGTATTTAACGTTCTGAAAAGAAGACATTGTTTTAAAATGATTGTAATTTAAATGATTAGATAGTTTTTTTTTTTTTTTTTTTTTTTTTTTTTTACAAAGGCATCACCACATTATCAAGGCCCAGAGGCCACTCAAGGATAAGGGTTAAAGAGTGTACAGTAGAAGTTGGTCAATATAGTAATCATTAGTAATGAAAATTTGGTAAATTTAATAACTTATATGGAACGGCTCATCAAGAACTTATTTACTTTAGACTTGAACAAAACCATATTGTAGTCAGCCGGAAAGCAGGAAAACGGAAGACAATTCCACAGGCGTGCAGTTCTAAGAAAGAAGCTTTGTTCATGGAATCTACGTTTAGGTTTAGGCACAGATAAAGAGTGGGGGAAATTATTGATAGTGTTTACAGCTAGACGAGTGTTTCTTGTGAAAGTTTGGCGAGGGGGGACCATAGATTGAAGCTCAGTTGAACACTTTCCATGAAAATAACGATACATCAGAGACAAACTCGCAACATCTCTTCTGTGAGATAGAGGTTGCAAGGAGGAGAAAAGGACATCTCCTACGAGGCTACGAAGTCTATTTTGAACTCTATCAAGGCAGGACAAGTTCTTTCTAGCAGCTCCTGCCCAGATGTGGCAACAGTATTCCATCCTTGGACGTATCTGGCTCTTATATAGATAGAGAACAGCATCAGCAGTGAGATATCTACTGGATCGATAGAAAGATCCCACCATTTTTCCAGCGGCCTTGGCAACAGATTTGATATACGTGTTCCATTTAAGATCAGGAGTAATGGTCAAGCCCAGAAGCTTGTCAAAACTTGAGGCCTCCTGAAGACGAGAGCCATTCATTTCAATTGATGACAAATGTGGATTAGAATGTTGATGATGTAAAGAGAGAAGCTTAGTTTTAGATGCATTAAAAGTAACCAGCCACTCCTTTCCCCATTGTACTACGTGCTCAAGATCAGAGGAGAGAGAATTGGAGAGAACTTGCTCGTTTACTGTCTTAGATGTGCTACCATAAATGGTAGTGTCGTCAGCATAAATGTCTACAAATGATGTAAGGATATGATTTGGAAGATCATTAATGTAGATCAGGAAAAGAGTTGGGCCCAGGATGGATCCCTGAGGGACACCGGCATTAATATTGTGAGCTTCTGATTTTTGCCCCTCAACTACTACTCTTATGAATCTATCAGAAAGAAATGATTTAATAATTGAGAAGACTTTTCCAGCTATACCATAGCTAGCGATCTTATGAAGTAAACCTTTATGCCATACCCTATCAAAGGCTTTAGATATGTCAAGAGCAATTGCCCTAGAAAAATTGCCACCGTCGAGAGATTTGCTAATCCTATGCGATATAACTGTAAGGACATCTGCTGTAGATCTAGCAGAACGGAAACCATATTGAGTGTCACTAAGAAGGTTATTTTTGTTGAGATGTTTGATTACTTCTGTATTTAATACAGATTCTAGCAACTTACTCATGACGCACAGGAGACTTATTGGCCTGTACTGAGAGGGGGATGAGCGATCACCTGAATTCTTAAATACAGGGCATACTGATGAGATTTTCCAGGGAGATGGGAAACTATTCTCCTTAAGACAACGTTTAAACAGTTTTGTAAGTATGGGCGCTAGTTCAGGTTGAAGTTTTTTGAGTACTATAATTGGAATACCATCAGGGCCAGTTGCTTTACTGGAATCAAGGTTTTTGATTAGCTTGGCAACATCACGTACAGATATACGTATATCACATAGCGTGTTTTCTGATACAAGAGGAAATATTGGGGGTTGGCGGTCTTGGTCGCAAAGGGTAGAATTAGCTGCAAAGTTCTTGACAAAGAGTTTGGCTTTGTCTGATGCTGACGAGATTACCTCAGATCCATTGATAATAGTTGGGATGGAGCACACGCTTCTGTTCAGGATTCTGTTTGCTATTTGCCAAAACTGGTGGGAACCAAGCCGCTGCTCAGCTACTTTGGACTTAACAGATTGAGCATACAACTCTCTTGCGTTCCTTATTACTTTCTTACAATGGTTGCTGGCAGTCCTGAAAACGGCTTTAGTTTCCATACATCTATTACGTTTGAAGCAGTGGAAAAAGTGATTTCTGTGCGCAATGGCAGCAGCACATTCTGGAGAGAACCATGGCTGGCTGTTAGGTTTTTGCTGAAATTTTTTAGAGGGTATGAAATGGTCAATACCTACAATTAACCATTCAGTTAGGTCTAATACTATAGAGGACACATCCTTTTTAAACATGGAATGCAGAGGTAGATCAGATATAAATGTACGGAAGCTATCCCAGTCAGCCTTAGTGTATCGATATACTGTACGATGAAGAGGTACGTCTGGGGACTTATTACATTTCATTTTTATCTTAATTGATACAACAGAGTGGTCGGAAGATCCAAGAGGCGACAGAACAGAAACTGAACATAGTTCAGGGCAAGTTGTGAGAAAAAGGTCTAGTAGGCTCGCATACTGGCCGTCATTATCGGGCACACGGGTAGGTTCCTGAACAATCTGAGTGAGGTCATAGGCAATGGAGAAATCATGACAGAACCTCCCCTCATCATCGGTCTTGTTTGAGTGGGTCAACCATTCGACGTTGTGAACATTGAAGTCTCTACATACGTGAATGTTAGCTGAAGGATAAGTAGAAAGGACTTGGTCAATTTTCTCAGATATGCTTTGAAAGATAGTAACTCCGCTGTTGTGGGGGCGATAGAGAGTAAATATAAATGCAGTAGTGTGAGCTAAAGCAACCCGGAAGCACATATAAGGTAAGTTAGGATCTTCCCTGGAGATGTCCCTCCCACATGGAAAGCTATCTTTAATATAGGCACATATTCCATGCCCATGGCGATCTTGGGGGTCAGATTTAGAAGTTAAGTTAGAGTATCCTGTAATTGCAAACTCATCAAGGGAAATAGCCTGTCCAATGCCAGTTTCACTTAAAAATAAAAGGTCTGGTTTAGTCTCCTGTAATTGGGTTTCAACCTCTGGAAGGTTAGAACGTAGACCCCTGATGTTGGAGAAGGAGACATGGTAGTAGGGGTCTACGTTGGAAGTTGGAGAACCGGGTTTAATCGTGTATTTTTTCTTGATAGATAGTGAAAAAACGCCCTTTAACATGCTATATAAAGTAAAAATATTATAATGAAAACTTATTTGAAATCAAAAAATGTCATTTGAAATCAAATTAAAAATTCTGTAAAAAGCTTCTCATCAACCTAATATTTGGAGTACTGTTCTCATCTTGAGTGTTATTTGCACAACGTTTCAGCCAAGGTAGCCTCCAACCTTCTTCAGGTGGATCTTATCAAACTCGGAAATGTTTCTGTTGAACTCTTGAATCTGCACAGAATTTTGAACTGAATCCTTTATTCAATCTGCAGGGGTGGCATGCTCCTGTTCCATTCGCTATGGCTGGGTAGAAGTCTCTAATAATTTGCAAGGACCTGTAGTGTAATATACAAGATAAATTCAGTTGTAACACTCTTCTGAATGTTGAAGGTTCAATCCTTAGTGCGAACTGTACTACCGAGTCAGGATTCAAAATTTTGTAGAGATTTTCAAATTTGAGAGAAACATTCCCGAGTTCGACAAGATACACTTAAAGAAGGTTGGAAGTTACATTGTCTGAAACGCTGTGTGACTACCACTCAAGATGAGAACAATAGTTCAAATACTCCAGATAATAAAATATAATACAATGATTCTTAACCCTAAGGTTGGAAATATTTTCAATTCATTGTGTACCTCCTCCCCCTCTCTTCTGGTCAAGCATCAATCATCTACAACAACATCTGCCATTCGTATGCATCTCCAAGACACATCACATATTTACACTAGGACATAAATAATTTCATCTGAAGGATATGTTTCATTCTTTCTTTTTTTTACATGGGAGGTCACCACTTATCAAGGCCTGGAGTCCACTCTAGGATAAGGGTAAATGGTGAAAAAAATTAGTTCAAGTGGAACTTGGATAAGGCAAGATTATCTGAGAGGATGGCTCAACAGGAATTTATTCACATTGGATTTGAAGATGACAATGTTATTGTTAGTCGGGAAGCAGACCCACTGTATTGGATTCCACAGATGGACAGTTCTAGGGAAGAAACTTTACTCATAGAGTTTCTGTTTAGTTTTAGGCACAGATAGAGAGTGCAGGAAGTTGTTGGCAATTGTTGCAGCTAGTCATATTTTGTAAAAAAAAAAAAAAAATGAGTTAAGTTATTTTGATTCATTGTTTTATTTCTTGTTTTCAGCGTCACCGACAAATAAACAAATGTTTATGGGATGAACTGCAGACAGGAGTACACGCACTTTCAATTGTTGTGAGTATTTAATCACTTTAAATGGCAAAGATGAGTTGCCTTTCAAATGTTTAGAGTCAATAGTACATGACTGTCATCTATCTTCATCTTCATTACTACTCTGGAATTTCTGAAATCACCTTAGTATTGAACAATCACTTGTAGACCTGAATGTTTGTTGGTACTGGTGAGTGTTTAGGAAACATTATGATGTAGTTTGAATAGATTCAAGAAAAATATAAGCATTTATTTTTAAAAACATTTCAGGTAAATTTTAGATTCTGTTCAACAATTAGTTCCAAACATCCATTACCAGGAGTGCACGGTTGTCATCAACTATAAGTGTTTCGGTGTCACTACAGAATTTCTGAAACCGCCTTTGTACTATCTGATCAATTGTGAACACTTAATGTTCTGTTGACAATCGCGGCTGTTTGGGAAATATGACCAAATTTCAATTTCCTGCAAGAATACACATTTCTTCATTTTTCATTTTCAGTATTAAAGGCTTATATGCTTGAAAATTGTAAATTTATTAAAGTGTATACGCCAATTTTATAAAAAAAAACATTGCAGAAATAGCAATTGAAATCAGCGAGTTGGAAAATCGGTCAGTATTTTCCAAAGAAATATTTGGAATGAAGAAACAGTCATATGATTTGAAAAATGTGATATATAATGTAAAGTTAGTGGAACTGAATACCATTAGAGTGCTCAATCATTAAGAAAAATAAAAAAATAAGAGCGCAATATTTATATGTCTATTACAGAAGATCAGGACAACATTGTTATCGTCAGTTTCAAATCAATACAAAACAGACTAAAACAGGTTGATGATTGTCTGACATAGGAGACCAAATATAGCCCCCTTTACTGGATAGCTGGAGGAGAGTATATAATGAGTATATATATATATGTGTCTTATATATATATATATATATATATATATATATACACACACACATTTTCAATTTGTTTTTACATAAGCAGTAATGTGTTGCTACACAGTCATGAGCATGTTTTGGTCAGCTAGTTTTTAGTAACTAGAAACCTCTTCAGGCAATGCAGCTTATATGAAAACAAATGAAACCTGCTCATGACTGTAGCAACACATTACTGCTTATGTAAAAACAAATTGAAAATAAACCTTACTCTATTTCAGTATTGAGCACTCTTGTATTAACCTTGTTATATTTAACTGGTTACTTACCTCTGAAAACTAATAACCTCAGATTATATATATATACTAGCCTAGGTGGCCGGCATTGCCTGGGTGTTTGGAGGTGTGAAGCAAAAAAAAAAAAAAAAGTGGTAGTAGGCAGGTAGGCTCGAACCCATGATGTGAAAGCAGAAAAGAAAGTGAAAGAAAATCTGACATCTTATCTACTACTATTACCTACTATTTATTTTCAATGACGTGACCAGAAGTTCGGAATGTTAAAATTAGGCAAAATCAATCAAACCGATATGATGACTTTGAAAAATGGTTTGCAAAAAATCGACTCCTCCTTATAGAAAACTGCCCAATTGAGGGTGAAGCAATTAATGTTTTTGGCCAATTTTTCGAAAATTGTTCGTCCGAGATGTCGAGCTTCAAAATGATACCAATCTCGTGAAAATCCGTCGCCTCTGTCGAAAGTTTTAGGCAGACATACATACAAACATACATGCATACATACAAATAAGTGAGATTTATATAATAGAAGATAGATGTATATATGTGCATTGTCTTTAATGAGTCTCCATTCTCAAAATCTATCTTTTCCATTACATCATGACTACACAAAGCCTAAACATCTTTGCTGGGTTTTAGTCATGTATCTTTGTTTATATTATTGTTAGCTTAAATTCCATCTATCAAGTTAACATTTTTGTCTGTGCTAGATATGAAAACTAACATTCATTTATATCCAAACATTTTAACATAAATAATTTTATCTGTAAATATTAATAACGATCATAATAATAATCGTCAACCAACATATCTTTCAGCATTGCCCGCTCAATATCTAACACCCTTTATTTTGATTTGAAACCTATGGTATCAATATTGTGCCTATGAGAGGTGGTCCAAAAATAATGCCTTGTATTTTTAATTCTGTCTGAATGGATCCAAAGGGATTGCAAATTGTATTGTTATAGTGATTGAACATGCATCCATGACCTGGAACTTATGCATTCATGACCTGAAAGTTTCATTTCTCTGTTGCAGGTATTGACGGTGTGAAACTCTAAGAAAGCAAGTTCTGTCATAGACATGTATCAGAAGTAGAGATGCGTCATTGAATTCTTGGCAAAAGTGCATTCAGAATGGTGGTGACTATGTAGAAAAATAAATTTTAGAGCACAAATGGTTGCTTGTTTTAATAGTGCCCTCCTGTCTTCGTAGCTCTTCAACTTTTGGAGTAAAAAAAGTAGAAGGCTTTATGTTTGGAACAATCCTTGTATATATATATATATATATATATATATATATATATATGTCATCCACATACAGTAATGTTTCGTTGTATCACAACTCATCAGTGCGGCTAAACATATACCTTTCTCCAGCCGTGTTACGAACTTACATCGCATTGACAGTTGGCAGCTCTCACCATATATATATATATATATATATTATAGTTATAATAATTTATGAAATAATCATTATTTATGTACACTTCAAGAAGTCAACACTCTTGAGGAGGGCTATGAGGATATAATCCCCTTAAAACTTCAAATCTGTCCTATTTTTATGAAATTTAAATCATTTGTATAAAATCTTTTGGGGAAGATAATGAAAGTGTCCTCATAAACTAAGGGAGCTTTGGGAACTGAACCTCATTTTGAACTTCAAATATATCCTATTTTGATGAAATTTGTATAGTATGTATAAAATGAAATAGGTCCCAAATCTCTGCGTTACTCTCTGTTCTGAATATCTATGTGCTCTCACTTCTACGCAACCCATAAGAACACAACGCCTTTAAAAATTTGGTGCTTCTGCATTTATCAACTCGCAGCTTTCACAAAGTTTCTCAGGTGTGCTCAACCGCTGATGAGGATAACCGGAAGTGGCCGATCGCAAAATTTATAATGAAAAATCATAATTAAAAACATGGAAATACAATAAATAAAATTACAAACATCTAACTCAATCCTAACCCTAAACCTAACTGACGCGATTATAATTAACTTTTTAATTTTTTTCCAATTCATCAAAAAGTAACCTTCATATCGTATTAGCTAAAAATGCAGCGCGTTCGTTAAAAGTTGAGAAATACTCGGCCGACCTCTTTCAGTTATTTCCGTTAGCTGCCAAGCGAGCCTGAGCTAATTTCGTGGAAATCGCAGGTTGGTAACTGCAGAAGCACCCCAAAATTTAAATGTTTATCCGATTTTAGTGAACTTTAATCCATATGAATAAAAAAACTCATTCAGAGTTATTTTTTATACATTTCAGCTTCTTCCGAAGAAGGCGGGGCGGGGGGGGGGGAATAAAAACTAATGAAGTAACATGATGTTGAGCACAATTACTCAATCCTGAGCAACGTTTGGTCTTTGTACTAGTATCTTTATAAAGTTAGCTGCTAGGCATAAGGTGTCCAAATGTATGCTATATTTAGTTTTACTTTCATGTAAAAAAAGGTGGAAACCCTTTTTATACCTCTGATTTGTTTTTGTAAAATTTTAGCAATACATATTTAGGAATCAATTAATAAATATTCTCTAAATTTCATCTTATTTTAAAGAATTTTTAAAGAGATTTTGGAGGACATGATATGAGCACAAACCTCTGATTTGAAAATTCAAATATATCAGATTTGCATTGAAGTTGATCCAGCCGTTAGATACAAATGAAGCAAGATTTCTTGTATTTCAATTTTTTCTTAAGGATCCCTTAAGCTTAAGACACTGTACATCATAAAGACGGTTCTTTCAAACTGCTATGTTTTTGGTGTGTGTTTCCAGTTTCTTTGACATCTTTGAAAATGGACTCAGACGCAATTTCAGATGGCTATACTGAGTTGATGTCCATTGTTGTCAAGCGCTGGGTAGAGGGTGGCTACGGGGAGGCCATATGTTTAGTAGCAGAACTCCGCTTCATGTCACACCTGAAGTGGTTGTCTGAGAACTTTCGCAACTTCACAAATTTCAAATATCTAGACTCCCAACTTGCCAGATTGTAACTTCATGGAATATTGTGTGAGGCACGGTTGAGAAAGCCATCAATTGTACCGATTGCATCACTAAGAATGAGTTGATTGTTAGGATCAAACTGCATTAGCATATAATAAAAATACTAATGAATAACTAATTATACACTCTTTAAAACACCCAAATTGGAGCCTGTCCACTGGATATATTTTAATGTCATTTCCATGACAATGTGTACCAATATGACCAGACTATTTGTCTTTTTTCTTTTCTAAATTTTATTTTTTAAATTTCTATGCTTGTTTAAATAATCTAAATAGTAAAAAAGTGCATAAAATAAATAAAAAAAACTATATTCTAAAAAGTAAAAAAAGAAATGTGCGCAGAGGCGAAACAAATAAAAACCTACTTAACATTTCTTTCTTTTTGTTTCTTATTTAATCAGAGACAGGAAACGGCCAGGTGAACTTTTTGACATCAAGTGAAGGAGGACTCATAGCACCACCTACTCTTGTCATTAGTTCCTAGAATTTTTATCTATCTATCTATCTATCTATCTATATACATTTCTATCTGTTTCTTGGTTCCCTGACAAAGGAAGGATTGGACCTAGTAATTCACTCCCATTTGTCTGTACTTTTCTCAATAATCATGCCTTGGATTTTTTTGAAATTTTGCACAAACATTAGTCATGGTGAAAGTAAATTTTTGGCAAAACAGATTTTCCAGGATAATTCTGATTGCCTCGCTAGGAGGTATTACCATGGTAAAATTGCCCCCAAATCGTTCATCTGTTTATTTGTTTGCACTTTTCTCAATAACCAGGTCTTGGATTTAAAAAAAAAATTGCACAAACATTAGTCATGGTGAAAGTAAATTTTTGCCAGAATGGATTTTCCGGGATAATTCTGGTTGGCTCGTCGGGGGGGCATTATCGTGGTAAAATTGCCCCCAAATCATTCATCTGTTTATTTGCTTGCACTTTTCTCAATAACCACGCCTTAGATTTTTTTTGAAATTTTACACAAACATTAGTCATTGTGAAAGTTAATTTTTTACTCGTGGAGGGAGGGGGCTGTTTGCTTGGTTTGTTTTTATAGAAATTGCTCCAGACAAGGCATGAAGCCACCTGATGTAAGGAACTAAAAAAATACTTCTTGAAGGTCGGAACTAGTCAACTATAAATGTTATATGGGCAAATTCTGACCCCCAAAACAGCAATTCTCCCTCCTTTGTCAGAAATATCGCTCATTGAATGAAAAGGAAAAAAATAAGGAAAGCAAAAATTAATGAGGTTGCTTAAAGTGAATGCCAGGTTCACTTTTTACTCTCTGTCTATATGAATTTCTATCTATATCTCTGACTATATCTCTGTGGATTGTGCTTGTCATGTTGTTATCTGGTTTGTTTGTCCCCAGACACAGTGGATAACATTATCAAAATGATGATCTCATCCATTAAAGCAAAGATGGTGAGTAACCAGGCTCAGTGGACTTTTTTTTTTTTGTGATTTGTTCCAATTGTACACAACCATTTTGCACTATGCAGAACTGTAATAATATACAACCGGAAGTAAACCAAGCACAAAAAATTGTGCTAGACTCCTCTGATCAATCACTCATAGCATGAAACTAACAATCAAGATAGATACTTTATTCATCTATTATATACACGATAATGGAGATGGATATGAACTCAGATGTGGAGAAAGTATATTTGGATGATGAGGGTGGTCGGGAGGTTTGTTTACCATTGGAGCATAGGGTGTAGCAGGTGGTAGTATGATTGCAAGAGTTCAGAGTGGATGAAATAAGTTCAAGGAACTTCTGCTATTACTAACCAGCAAAGCTTTTCCAATGTTGACTAAAAGAAGAGGCTATCAGGTATGTGTATGCAGTATCATGGTGTAAGTGAAACCTGGCCAGTGAGGATTGAAGACATGCGTTGCATGGAGAGAAATGATATGAGAATGATATGACGGATGTGAGTCAGACTTTGTTCTGATGAGCTTAGAGTAAGATTAAGTCTGGACCGTATAAGGAGATGTGTATAGAACAGGGGCTTTTGAAAGAATGAATGGTCGTTCTTGGATTAATAAATGTAGAGCAGTTGAATTGACAGGTTCAGCTCACAGGGGAAGGTCGAGGAAAATACAGGAGGATGTGATAAAACATGTCTTGAGGAAATGAGGGATAAAAACCAGGCTAAAGATAACTTAGCTTGGAAATCGATGCCTTAAAGCTGTTCACTAGATTCCAGCCTGTAAAATTGACATTGAATCAATTATGATGATGATGATGATGATGATTTGAATCATCCCTCGATTGTTCTATTATTGAACTTCATTATAATCTAATATTTGATTATTAGGGCTATGACAACAGCATATTCTTTTCATTGTTTTGACTCTCAAGTATATATTTGACACAGTTAATCAATTGAGAACCACATCACTCTATATAAAAGCATATAAGATATTAACGGATACACACTCAAGAGTCAAAACAATGAAAAGAATATGCTATTGTCCTAGCCCTATTGATTATAAATATGGCATGCCAAATCTGCATATAGTTTGTGGTACTCTACTAACTGGAGCAGTTATGACTTCACATAACTAGCAAAGCTGTCTGGCATTGGCCAAGGTAAAAATGTAACATCTTTCTGTTAAAACTTCTGTCTCTCCTTTTCCCTCCTTCTTCCCACTTCTGTCTTTCTTTCAGCCCATTTCTCTCTCTAGACACACAAACACATGCACGCACAAGGAATGAGTCTGCGTAAGATGATTAACTCTGTAAAAATAATCAAAGTTACCTCCCTTTAATTGTTGACTTGAAAACACCCTTTTTTTTTTCCCTGACCAAATCGTCAGTTTAGTGTTAAAAAATGAATATTTTTTATAAATTTTAAATATTATTCATTCAGGGCAATGTTGGTTAAGAATATACTAACTTTGTGAGTCTATTTTTTTGCAGTTTTGAACTTTTAGCTGAACATACGCACACAAACAACTGCTCTTTATTTATTAGACTAGCCTGAGTGCTCGGCATTGCCCTGGTGTTTGGAAAAGTGTGTTGAGCAAAAAGAAAAAAACGTGGTAGTAGGCAGACAGGCTTGAACCCGTATCGCAACGGAGGAAAAGAATGTGGGGGGGGGGGGGGAAAAAACGTGATGTCTTTCCTGTTGCGCCCATCACCAAACCGGAAGTGACAAATGTTTAAATTAAGGCTAGTCAATTGAAAAGAGGGGATGAATTCCGAAAATATCAATAAAAAAAGTGACCCCTCCCTGTAGAAAAGTTCCCAGTTGAGGGTGAAGGAATTAATGTTTTTAACCAATTTTTCGATATTTGTTGTCCGAATGGTTTCACATTAAAACAATATTGATCTTATTAAAATCCGTCACCTCTGTCGAAAGTTTTAGGCCAACATACATACATACATACATTTAAACAGACAGGTGAGATTTATATTATAAAAGAGGACTAGCACAACTACCTGCCGTTGCCTTGTGGCAAAAGCAACATATTTTTAGTAAAACTTCTATCACTTTCTATCTTCTCTCTTTCCCCTTCCTATATTTTCACCATTCCTCGCCTTTCTCTGCCCACCCCATTCCTCTCTCTGGATATACACATGCAAATACACACACATACACGGGCAACTCTTTTTTTATAGATTTCTTGAGGAATGAGTTAGCATAAAAGAATTAACTCCTTGATTAAAAGATCAGAATTACTTCTCTTTAGTGAGTACATAATCTTGCTGGAAAATCGACCACCTTTCCTTAGTAAATCTGTGCCAGTTTAAGCGTTAAAGGATGAATAATTGCTTTCTAAATTTTAGATAATATTCATCCAGGCCAATCAAGAAAATACTTTGTTGGTATTTGTTTTGTCGTTTGTTTTTTTTTTTTTAGTTCTATCCTGATATATAGACAAACACATATGCAACTGTCCTTCCTGTTCTGAGAATCAGATCATCAATTTGTTGAGGAATGTAACTGAAATTAATGGTATCCATTAGTGTTGGGATGATTAATCGGAGTCAGGAATCAGAAAAACATCAGAACTTTTTGGGTATCGGAATTGAAAATTTGTGCCTATTTTCCAATGCCAAAAACGATTCCTTTTAACTATCTTTTTTTTATTTGATTTTGTTTTAAAAAACAAATCTTCCACTGCTGGTATTAATAATTAACTAATAAATATTTATTGATTTGAACTTCCAGTAAGACTAAAATCTATAGATTACTCCACCACACAAGTGTGTTTTTACGTTTGAGAAACAATATTCACATTAAATGTGTTTTTATTATAATAAGGATAAAATAACGATTTTATAGTTAAATATTTAGAAATTTATAAAGAATCAGAATCGGTAATTGTATTGGAATCAGGAATATTTAGTAATTATATTGAATCGTCCCATCACTATTATCCATGGAATATCAGGATTTGTGATCAAGATTTACTCCTCTAGATCTATCTTGTTCTATCTGTATCCATGCGTATTAATTTGGTAACCCCAAGTAAGATATGGTTCCTCATCATGCATGAACCATCATTCACTATGGAGAAGCTATATTTTGTGTTTTGCATAGTGCTGAACTGCATGGAAACCAGTTAAGTCTTGGAGACTAATTTGGAAAGCTAATATAATAAAGTTAGCCATTCATAAAAAATCATATCTCCAAGTTTTGTGATATTTTAATGTGTTTTATTTGGATTAATCAGGTAATAATTCTCATCTGAAGTGTTATCTGTACAATGTTTCAGTCGATGTAACCTCATACCTTCTTCAGGTGTATAAGTCACCATGTTTGGCAAAGGAGAAAAGGGGAGTTAACTCTACAGTACAGGTGTTAGGCATCAATTAATAATTATTACTAAAATTTCAGTTTCTTTGGAATTTTTAAAGAGTTTTAGGAAGTATAATATGGACACAACTATATCCTCATCAACATCATCTGATTTTTGTATTTTAGGAGTTGCAGTTGTCCCGGAATTCAGGGTGAGCAATACCAGAGAATGTCTCACACCCTCTATCCATAGGGTTCATACCAGTCATGCTACAAGCAGTCAAGTCACTTCATATGCATTCAAACCAAATTTCTCTTAGTCTTCTACGTATTTTCATGCCTAGGATATCTACATATGTTATTGAGTTGATTCAGGAGATGGCACATTGTACATAACCAAAGCAGCTGTGATGTTGAGTGCGTAAGATATTTTAAATCCCACTAATATCAAGGTTCTGATAGAGTATGGTTGAAGGAATTCTCTCCTCTAGTTTGCTGCTGCACAATTGCTTGATCATGGTGTGGTTATTTTGCTGAAGCTGTTGTAACCTACTCCCTGCTTCGTTTGTTCCAGCTCATTTGACTCATTGATCTAGTGGTCTCCATCAATTCGCTTTTTGAATGCCTCATTGTAATACAATTTCCTGTTCCAGTAGCTTCTTTCCAAAAACTTCAAGCTTGTGGAACTTTCTACTTGCTGATTTTCTTTCTCCTACCTATAGCCTTGTTTTTTTTTTTCAAAACTAAGGCCAACAGGCATCTCTTGTCTTTGCAATAATCATCTTTTGTTCTTGTTTACTCTTTACATCAAGTGGTTTCATGCCTTGTCTGGAGCGATTTTCATTAAAAAAAAAACCCTAAAAAAATCCTCCTATTTGAAAATTCAAATATTTAAAATTTTCATTAAATTTGATTCATAGTCATTAGACACCAATTAAGCAAGATTCCCTGAATTTCTTAGGATCTTTTAAGCTTAGGCCTTAAGGATTCTAGACATAAGTTTTAGTATCATGATTTTAATTTTTGTAAGGGGATACAAAAGTGATTAAAAATTGTTCTTTTTCAGGGAATTACTTTTACCCATTTAGGTGCTGCTATTTTTGTAGTATTTTTATTTTATTTATTTTTTTACAAGGGAGTCACCACTTATCAAGACTTGAAGGCTATTCATGAATAATGTATAAGGAGTGTAAGTTTGTAACTTGATTATTTAAGGGGCCGGCACAACAAGAACTTGTTTACATTAGACTTGAAGATGACTGTGTTGTAGTCAGCTGGAAAGCAGGCCAGCGGAACAGAGTTCTATAGGCTGGCAGTTTTAAGAAAGAAGTTTTGTTAATGGAATTTGCGTTTAGATTTAGGCACAGATAGAAAGTGGGGGAAATTTTAATCAAGCAAACATTGTAAAACATAACAGAATTCTTCCACTTGATTATATCTGTTTTTTTATTATTTTTTTCGATTTTTCTAATCATTTCTGTTTCAAGATCAATAGAAATGAATGTTCCATAAGTATTATTAGCATTTTTTTATTTTTTTTTATTGATCATATGTTTTTTATGTTCATTTGTATTTTATAACCTGAAGATGATTCAACAAGGATCGAAAATGTTAGTGATACTGATAGAACATTTGATATTTTTTTGATTTTGGCACAAAATAGATTAGTTGAAAAAATAAAATATATAATCCAACAGATGAATTGTGTTATGTTTAACAATGTTGTCTTAAATGCTATATATTTATATACACAGATTTTTATGGGTACATAATTTTATAATACTTTTAAAGAACACCGAACGTAGTGCCATAATTAATTACTGAGGGTTCAAAAATTCTCGAGGCTGTATACATTAATTTGCGCCAACCATCTCTGTGTAAGCAAAGAGAGTATACCCATAATTTAGAACTTATGCGTATTTGCTGAGATTGTTTCTCTGTCTTTTTTTCTCTTATTCCCTGTACAATTTATTTTATTTTTTATTTTTTTTTTACCCTCACTGTTAATTTATGGTCTTTTGACTACATTTTTTTTTCTCCCCCCGCTGCCAATGTATATCTTGAAAAAGGGTTGGCTGAAAGACGTCTTGATGAGGTTTTCTTCTGCTCCACTCCTTATTTATCCTCTTTATCTAATGTAGGCTTGGGAGAAATATATTTTAGAAGTGTATTTTGGTCTTTTTGAAAGTTTCTTTTTAATGGTTTATGTTTAAACTAAAAAAAAAAAAAAAAAAAAAAACCCTCAGTAATTAATTATGACACTATGTTCGGTGTTCTTTAAAACTATATATATATATATATATATATATATATATATATATATATATATATATTAGCAGGGAGACCTGACGTTGCTCGGGATTGACTGATGATCAATGAATGTTTCACACTCCCATATTTTTAATGTCATCAAAATCGGTTAATTTTTTTTTCAATCAAATCAATTTTTATGAAAGTGCTCTAATTGGGAACTAATCGTGCCTCCCCACAGTGACTTATGTCACAAGTAGTCTACATTGCACTGTAGAGAACCTATTGTTGATTTTATAAAATTATTTTTTTTTTATATATGTAATGGCTTGAATTAAAGTTTAAACTTCAAAAAGCCAAGTATCATGCTTCAAATGTGCTCTAAACAGAAACTTTCATTTTGAACGCATGCCTGTCATATTAAAGAACCCGCTGTTGATTTTATAATTGCTTGAATTTAAGTTTAAAATGAAAAAGTCAAGTATTATGGTGCAATTGTGCAGAAATATTTATTTTGAATGCGCCCCTGCCATATCAAAGAACCTACTGTTGATTCAATATGCTGGGTTTGTCGGCCTGTGTGGTAATAAAACTTCTCAAATGCATTTGTGATGTTAAGCTGTGTAAGGTGTTAACTTTGATCAAACGGTTGGTATTAACTTTAGTCCTTCTTTCATTGAATTATTTTGATTATCGATTATTCATACTTCTTGAATACAAAATAAGAACAAAGCCAGGCACATAAAGTATATTTGTGTGAAATTTCATAAAAATCAGCCCAGCCGTTTTTGAGTCCATAGGGAACGAAATCACACACACCCAAACACATGCAAAGTTCCTTTTATATAATAGTAGTATATATATATATATATATATATATATATATATATATATATAGTCCAGGTTAAGAATGTATTTGTAGAATAAAAATCCAGAGGATATCCACTGGGTTTATATAGAGCTATTTATATTAATATTTATATTAATAATTATTCATATGGACTTGTCTGTATACGTAATTATTGATATATCTATATATATATATAAAAGCGAAAATGTATGTATGTATGTATGTGTGTTCACTTTTTCTGTATGTCTATGGCTTTTTTCAGAGAAGCGGTCGGTTGGTTCACAACTTTTTAAAACTTTTTATATCACATATAAATTGTAATATCTCAGAGTTAACAACGAAGCTCGCTTGTCTATTTAATTTGCTCGATTTCGGGAAGATAAATATTCAACATTTGTCGCTCGCCGCATGTGGGTTAGTCTTTTTCCTATAACATCTTGGGGGAAAAAAAAAAAAAAAAAAAAAAACGTTCCGCAGTAAATGAAATACTATCCCGCAGTCAAACTTGACCTCATTAACTCATTAAAACGGGCACCTGCCAAATCCAAGTAATTAAATAAATTCAAATGTGTTTCCCTTAGCATCTCGCGGTGGGGCAATGGTTAACGTTGCACTCTTTTTTTTTTCACACTTTAATTTACAACTTTGCCTCAACGGTTCGGGTTTGATCCTCGTACTTACTTTTTTTTTTACCCCCAGAGTTTCCACACACACCTCAAAAATACCCGGGCAACGCCGAGTCCCCTCGCTAGTATATATATATAAAAAGCAAAAAGATAAGTTAATAGAGGTCAAACGTTAGACAATTGTTTCAATCTGTTATTGAGGAAATAAACATAGGCAATAAAGATAAGTACTGCGTTTTAATTTTTTTTTTTTTTTGTTAATGAGATTAAACCATCCTATTTTTTAACCATCTCCAATCTTATTTATTTTGTATAGAGTCACTCAAAAGTTATCATGACCTTTTAGAAAAAGTCATTCAGGAGTATAGACTTGTTGAGAGATCTCATCCTTAATATTAATCAAATACACAAGAAAAAGGGAAGATGAAAAGCAGATACAAACCAGGGTTGTGGAGTCAGAAAGGTCTAACTCTGACACTTAGAATTCCAAAATATCTCTGACTACTTATGTTAAAGTTTTCCAAAATTCAGATTGCCTCTTCATTTTTTTTGAAGATGAAAACTTCTGACTCTGATTATTAGCATTTTTTAATTTTTTATTTTTTACATAGGCATCACCACTTATCAAGGCCCAGAGGCCACTCGAGGATAAGGGTTAAAGAGTGAACAGTAGTCAATGGGACAATATCATAGTAATCGTATTTGAAATTTGGTAAATTGGATTATTTAAGGGGAACGGCTCATCAAGAACTTGTTTATGTTGGACTTGAAGACAACCATATTGTAGTCAGCTGGAAAGCAGGCAAACGGAAGACAGTTCCACAGGCATGCAGTTCTAAGAAAGTAACTTTGTT
This sequence comes from Euprymna scolopes, assembly GCF_053919585.1. NCBI lineage: Eukaryota > Metazoa > Mollusca > Cephalopoda > Sepiida > Sepiolidae > Euprymna > Euprymna scolopes. The sequence continues at coordinate 108,124,779 of NC_136483.1, read as the reverse complement.
CATGGAATCTACATTATGTTTAAGCACAGATAAAGAGTAGGGGAAATTATTGATAGTGTTTTCTGCTAGACGAGTGTTTCTTGTGAAAGTTTGGCGAGGTGGGACCATGATAGATTGGAGCTCAGACGAGCACTTGCCATGAAAATAATGATAAAGCAGAGACAGGCTTGCAACGTCTCTTCTGTGAGAAAAAGGTTGCAGGGAAGAGAAAAGGGCATCCCTTACTAGGCTACGAAGTCTATTTTGAACTCTATCATGGCAGGATAGTAGCATTCTTAAAAAGTTCAACTCCAACTCCTTTCAAGACCTCCAATTCTTTCTAACTATAAGTTTTATATAGGAAGGTCATTCCAAAAGTAAAGCCTCCTATTTATTTTTAACTCAAAAAGTTGAAAAGCTACAAAGACGGGAGCGGTACCATTAAAACGAGTGGCCTTTTATGCCTCAGAATTTATTTTTCTACATATTCATCACAGTCCCCAATACACTTTTGCTAGTGATGAAAGATGGTTGTGCATAGGCATCTTGAGCGTGCTTTATCATACAAGGGTTGTTCCAAAAATAAAGCCTCTTATATTATTTTTTTTTTTTGTAATTCATAAAGTTGAAGAGCTATGAAAACAGGAGTGGTACCATTAAAATGAGAGGCCATTTTGTGCTCCAGAGTTTATTTTTCTACATAGTCACCAACATTCTCAGTGCACTTTTGCCAGGCATTCAATGATGCATCACTGCTTCTGATGCACATCCATGACAGAGATTGGCTTCTGAGCGTCTCACACCATCAATATCTGCAACAGAGAGAAGAAACTTTCAGGTCATGAATGCATAAGCTTGGTGCAATTAGTAATCCCCTCTGTGCTATTCAGGTGGAATATAAATATAGCAAGCATCACATTCAAACAAATATTCATGTATAATCTTGGAAGATGATAAGAGCATACTCTGCAGTAAAATCTTTATGAGGATGCAAGTTAAGTTTGCGTATGGTGGAATATAATAGGCAAGTGTGGCTGTCTATAGAAAGATATAAGTATGCTTGGCTGTGCATGTGAAAGGTGTAATAGGTACATATTCTTTGCTGAAGTAAGGAGATGAAGTAGGTAACCGCAACAAGTAAGCTGTTTAAAGTAAGAGGCTATGAATTTGTGAATAGACTGCAACAGTCGTACTAGTTTAACCTTTTTTGTACCAATATTCCTTAAATGGAACATAGTTTTCAACATACTATAGAAATTGTAATTTTGTTTTAAATTCAATTTTTATAAGTGATTTCTATTAAAATAGCTTCATTTTACTCCAGATTTATGAAAACATTTATAAATTATTCTTATAGTTATATTTAAAGCAACATTACAATTTCTATAGTATGTTGAAAACTATGTTCCATTTAAGGAACATTGGTACAAAAAAGGTTAATTAGTGTTTGTTTGTTTGTTTTTGTTTTACGGCATATCAACCCTTTTCAAGTTATTTAATGCCGAATCCAAAGATTTTTGAAGAACAATTTTTTAATAGAGTATATTTTTTTTTTAATAAGTCGGGTTCTATATAACCTATAGTTGGGACCCTAACAGGTACTACCACTCCGGGTCAGAGTGGACCTGGGAGCAATGGCAATTAAAAGGTGGCCCCACACTCTCCAAAGCCCGCAAGCTGGGCCTCACCATATCCAGGACCAGTTTAATTAGTGAAATATATATTTTTGCTAGTTAGTTCAAACATTGTTCACCCATACAGTAATACTTTGTCAAGTTGTAAAAATCCAATTTATTTTTATGTAAGTGTCACAAATTATATGATGTCATTTTTGACAACATGTTGTACAATGTCTATATCAGTAATTCATTATTTTGTTTTATCTTTAGGCACACACAAACTCAGAATGGAAAGAGAAAGGAGAAGTTGTGAATAGATCCCCACCGTGTATGGGTGGGGATGCTGGACGACATTGATTTTTGTTTTTCGAGATCCAAACTTCTGGAATCTAAAACGAAAATTGGCAAGCAAGGAAAAAAGATGAAGACATGTTTCTTATATATCTGTGATGAACTTTTCTGCCAACAAAAATATTAAATTAAAAAAAAACTGTAAATAAAAGGAAATAATAAATTAGAATAAAATTTACTGTTTTTTTTTTTGTTAAACTTGTTTTTGTATTTGTAAAATTTTTAATTTGACCCCCCCCCCCGAAATGAAGCTGTAACCATTTCTATCATTAGAATGTGCGATACTATCGATTCCCCTCCCACCAAAAAGATCTAGGAAGAAAAAATATGAGGGAATATGTTGATCAGCAGAACAAAGTTTAAGGAGAGTAGGCTTAGTAGAAAGATAATGGAGCGGAAGTTGTTTACCAAGGAACACAAAGGAAAGCTGAAATAGGATTGTTAATCAATGTGTGGGGACAAAAAACTGGACAATAAGGTCAATATTTAGAGTGAGTTTACCAACAGTTATATAAGTTTTGTGACAATTTACAACAGTTAGAAACACTTTACAGACCGTCTTGAGTTTGCGACGGTTAAGAACAGTTTTGAGTTGAGGACAGTTTCCATTTTGACACAATAGATACGAAGTTATGACTCAAAGCAGACATCAACCAACCACAAAGAGGCCTCGACAGACTATATAAGCATAGGCATGAACCCTTAGAGGGTTGTTTCCTGTGATAGTGTCACACACCCACCCAGAGTCCAATTGATAGATACAGAATGTGTTGAAAGCTTTTGTTTTTCTTAAGTTTGTTTTGAGTTGTTTTATTTTTGTTATACTTAATAGGCTATCGGTTATTAATCTCAATGACACTCAAGGGACTTACAGCCGATTTTAAGCCATTTACAACTATTATAACGCAAAAAGACAAACCCATAACTTTCAGTGAATTTAAAGTGGTGTCACAAAGAGACGAATCGGATACTCGTGGACAATAATAACTCCTGTTGAGATTGATATAAATAAAAATACAGAGAAATTATTGGAAGTTTAATCTATTTAATGACTACCACTAGGCCTGATATGTGTTACGCTGTAACAAAGCTATCTCAAAACTTATCAAAACCGACAATTAAGAACTTAACTTGTGAAAAAAAGTCGTTCGTTATCTAAAAGGAATCAAGGAACAATCTTAAGTATTTAAAAAGTCCACATATCCCCTAAAATTAGAGAGATTTTCAGATTCAGATTGGAGAAACTGAGGATCGAAAAAGTATAACAGGATACTGTTTTAGACTGTCAAAGACTGGGTCCATAAGTGTTAAGTAATTCTGTAGAACAGAGATGGTGGCAGTAGATCCAGTTGACAAAGAATCAATGTAGTCCCGATCAGCTGTGGTTCAGTTGTGTCGTATCAAGACAGAGACTGGTAACGAACTGACTGGAATCCAAAATTTGATATTTTTATAATGAGGTTGAAGGCTTCTCATTGGTTGATTTAGGACAATGCATAGTTATAAATAAGATCGTCCAAATTCTAGGAGTCATACCCTCAACATGTTGACGATGAGTCTCTTTGTTGCTTCAGTTGGTTGAAGATTGGATAGAAAGTACCAGTCAAGAATGCATTCTTGACAATCAGCATGACAGGTGCGGGGCTGGGAACTGGCCCAGTACCTGTCGGACTGAAGTATACTGCCTGGGTATCACCCAAGAGGTCCCCCCACCCCAAACTTTGCCACCCGGCTTTCGGGGGGAGTAAGTTCTTTGCTTACTGGCTGAGGCTCGCTGACCTGGGAATGTCAACAGGGATGCTCAGGCAATTTTTGGATTTGCAGGAGTCCGCTTCTTTAGGGGAGCTTGCTTGCTTCCCCACTTTCCAACCTTGTGTCACATAATGCATAATTAAATAACTACCCTTCACATTTAGCAAAAACATTTTAACACATATCTATATCTATCTATCTATCCATCTACATATATATATATATATATATATATATATATATATATATATATATATATATATATATATATATATATATATATATATTGTGACGACCCTATACCTGAACAACGCCGATAAGTCATATCGGCTGTTTGACTCGCGAGCGTGAGTTATTTTTAGAACTTACGTATAGAAACACATTAAAGAGTCTGGCGTCCTGACTAAGGAGTCTAGACTTCACAGGAGCTATTTTTTAGAAATGACACCTAGCAACAAATGCTACAATCTGATTTGACGGTCGATTTGTCGTGGCGAAATATGGTCAGGAGGTGTTCGAAGAATTAAGAAAAAAGAAATCAGTAAAAGTCAGTCTTCATTGCCGGACGGAGAGACTAGCTTCCGCTCCGGACGACACTCGATAATTGCGGGGAAATTTTATTCTTAATCGTCTCAGTCAGACATCAAACCAGTTTTTTTGAATAACGGAGAGAAAAATAGAAACTCTTTTACCGTTGGAGAAGGAAAAAGGAAAAGAAATGAATGGAAAAATGCCATTATTTTCGAATCAATCATCCGAAGAAAGCAAACTGCTTTTCTAATTGTCTTGAAAACCTGTTATATAATAACGAAGAAAAGTGGAGACTCTAAAAAGAGAAATAAAAAGATGAACAACACAAGGCCATCATTTGTGAATTGATCATCCTAGAAGCAAAAGATTACGATATATATATATATATATATATATATATATATATATATATATATATATATATATATATATATGAAGAGATGTTTTCGTGATAAAAGCGTTGTTTACGTGCAAATTCACAATATAGGTTTAGTAACCCAATTCAACGCAGATTTTTTTCATAAAATGAACAAACATCTATTTGTTTATAAATCGAAGTACTTTTCGACGTAATAACGTCTTCATCAGGATACACATTTTTCTTCATCTTATTCATCCCACGTGGCATAATGCCACTAAGAAAAAAAAGACCCGACTTGATTTATAAACAAATATATGTCTGCTTATTTTATATAAAAAAACTGCGTTGAATTGGGTTACTAAACTTATCTTTTGCATCTGCACTTAAACAACGTTTTTATCACGGAGAATACATATCTTCATATAGATCAGCTCAAGAGTGCTGGTAGCCCAACAAATACCTCAAGCCGGGATCGAAACTCGACCGCCCCAGCGACAGTCAGCGCTTCTCACCATTGCACTATTTGGCTGCTGTTGAGATAGTCGTGCGAAATTACAATATTTAAACATTGTCCAAACGCCTGAGCTCTATGTATTTACACAAAGAGCTTTGCTTTTTACGCAGTTTGTTATTTCGTTCTCCAATATGCTCACCGCAAGATAAGGAGCATTTATAGTCATCCACATACAGTACTATTTGGCTGTGTTACAGTTAATCAAATATCACGATATGAGAAATATAAAAACATATAGATATAAGTATATGATTATAAACGGAATGCATTTTAGTTTGATCATTATATTTATTAAAATAATGATATATTATAGAAAACGAGGGGCATGACAATTTTATTTTATTTTAATAATTCTCAGGCAATGCCTTGCAGGTACAGCGAGCCCCCCCCCCACATACAGACAAAGTTAGCGAAAAAGATCCCCAGCCTAGTGCTCGATTATCAGGAAAATTTAAAAATAAGAGAAAATTTTAAAATAAGTATTATGTGTTTCTATAGAGATGCACATAAACAGAGGCTGAACGAGAATCCGGTATAGGAGACAATATATAGGTCTCCTTTCTTTCAATTTGAAATTGACGGTGCCGATATTGTTCTGATCTTTTGTAATATATACATATACTAGCATGGGTGCCCGGCGTTTCCCGGGTGTTTGGAGGTGTATGCTGAGCAAAAAACAAAAACAAAAACAAAAAAAACAAAACGGTAAATTTTTTTTTAACTTTGACCCCTATTATGGATCCCTCAACATTTATTGTTTTGGGCTCAAATCAAGTTATTAAGTTAGAGCCATGTTCAACGAACCTATATCTAAAATTTCAAGTGTGTAGACCCAAAATTGTCGGAGGAGTTTGGTAGAGTTCTCAAAGGTCAAATCGTTGAACTTTGACCCCTTAACAGCCAAATTTCCGGTTGAAAACCAATCACATAGATTTTCTCAAATCTTGGTCCCCTGTATATCAAATTTTTAGTCTATAGACTAAAAATTGACAGAGTTATTGCGTAGGGAAATGTACACAGACACACACAGACACGTTCACTTTTATAGATATATTAGCATGGGTGCCCGGCGTTGCCCGGCGTTGCCCGGCGTTGCCCGGGTGTTAGAAGGTATATGCTGAGCAAAAAAAAACAAAAAAAAAAAACAAAACAAAAAAAAAAAGCGGTCAATTTTTTAAACTTTGACCCCTATTATGACCCCTTAAAATCTATTGTTTTGGGCTCTTCTTCAAGTTCTTAAGTTAGATCCATGTCCAAGGAACCTATATCTAAAATTTCAAGTGCGTAGACCCAAAATTGTCGGAGGAGTTTGGTAGAGTTCTCAAAGGTCAAATCGTTGAACTTTGACCCCTTAATCGCCAAATTTCTGGGCAAAAACCGATCACGTCGATTTTCCCAAATCTCAGTACTCTGTATATCAAATTTCGAGTCTGTAGACTAAAAATTGACAGAGTTATTGCGTAGGGAAATGTACACAGACAAACAGACACACAGTTACACAGACACTTCCACTTATATATATATAGATAGATAGATAGAAGATAGATAGATAGATAGATAGATAGATAGATAAATAAACTAAGCAAATTAACTTTTGACAGATAAAAAAATTACATTATTTATTGAATAATCAATGTTCAAAGAGTGTGGATACATCAGAAGTTATTAAGGAATTCGCTGTTTTTGAAAATTTGATGATTCAGTACTTCTACACTTTATCGCCGAAACTGGAGACGCCATTTTATTTCGTGCACCTGCCGTTAAAATCCAAGGGAGAAATTAGTATTTTAAACTATGGCCGAAGCATGAAATAAATAATAAAAAAAATTAAACTGGAGAACGATTGCTTCCGGAAATAATAAATTAACCTAAAATCAAATGAAAAACTTTCCTGTTTTTATTAATGAAATCGAAACATTTCAAATTAAACAATTATTGATATATGTTCTCTTTCACTTTCTTTATCTACTTTTTTTCATAGTTCTTTCTGGAAGTTTGTCTAGTTTAATTTTTTTGTTTATTTCTAACTTCGGCCATAGTTTAAAATACTGATATCTCCCTTGGATTTTAACGACAAGTGCGCAAAATAAAATGGCGTCTTCAGTTTCGACGATAAAGTGTGGAAACACCGATGATTCAATAAATAATTTAAACTTATACACATCGCATATTATTTTGGTTGATTATAAGTTCCGGTTCACCTCATGCGAATAAACATTTTTACAAACCTGTTTTAATCAATAACTCATGCGTTGTATAAATTTTTCGTTTTATTGCATCATCTTACTCGATGCAAGCTATATTTTATGCATATCATTGATACATTATTGTGATGACTAGAGGTGTTCACTGCGACATATATATTATAAATAAATAAAAAAGAAAAGTAAAAAGAAACGGAGAACGGGTTTAAAAAAATATTGTAAACAAAAAGTAAATGTAACAAAAGCTATTTTACAATAAGCAGAACGGTCTAAGGGCGATAATAAGAGTTTTTGTTCTAGCAATACACCATAAGTTAAGAGTACTTAAATAACATTCAAAGATATATTTTCTTTGGTCAATATTAAGATTCAGAAAAATCTATATTTACCAAGATGCTGTCCGTTGTGTTTTGTTTGAAGAATGGTTTAGTAAGCTTGGCGTTCACGTTGCTTATTTACGACCAGGTTTCATTCATTTCTCGTTATTTGGCCAAAGTTAGAATCTAGCAAGAAGGTCGCCCCAACTTCGCGTCTCTTTCAATTTAGTGTATGAATCAATAACTGTTTTTTCAAACGCATACACTTCTATTTATAGTAATCGCTGGCGAATTTTTTTCCGGAATCCAATAATTTGGAACACTTAGTTTTCGGAACTTTCTGGAACCAACGAAAAAAGAATACTTTTTCAATTATATTTTTAAAATCTCTAGAAACGCTTAAAAGGGTATTTTTATTTCCTAATATTAAAGTAATATTCATATGTTATCTTATATATTATTTTAATTTATATATTATTTATATTTATTTTTGTATTATATTTTATATTTCATTTTGTTATATAATATTTCAAGTATTATTATATTATTATAATATTTAATTATATTAATAAATATTTTCATTATATATTATTTATTAATTATTATTTTTGGTTAATTATATTATTTTGTAATTTCTTCATATTTTAAGAGGAAAAGATCTCCCCATATGACCTCTCATATAAGGACATTTTTCCTCTTAAAATATCAAGAAATTACAATTTTTTTAATTACATTTTCACCCAAAATAAGGCACATTGCCACTTTGGTGTAGGGGGCTACTATCAGGGACAACAACTACTGGGGTACTATGTTGGGATTTGGGCAGCAAGATGTCGGTTCACGTTACATTTGAACTTCTGTATGTCAGTACACTTGGGGAAGCAGGGACCTGGAATGGAATTCTAAAATCTAGCGGTTCTGGGGAAGAAACTACTGGAGTAGAAAGATCTTTTAAATCTAGGGATCTCTATTGTGTGGGTGTGGGATTTAGCTGCCTGTCGGATTTGTCGAGAGCGTCTACATCGTGGAGGCACAAGTGTCTGCAGTTCGCCAAAGCATTCACCATTAAAATACTTGTAGAACAGGCAGAGGGATGCAACATTTCGTCGATGGGACAGAGGCTGAAGCTTAAATGCCAGTTCAGGGCCTATCAGATTGGCGACTCTCTTTTGAACCTTGTCTAGGAGCGAGAGACTAGTAGCAGATGCACTAGCCCAAATGTGACAGCAATACTCCATACATAGGCAAATGGTGGCCTTATAGAGGTACAAGATACTTTCGGGTGTTAGTAGTTTTCTAGCAGGTAGAGAGAGCCTACCTTTTTCGCAGCGGCTCTGGCAACGCTTTCAATGTAATTGTTCCAACTCATGTTTCCTGTGAACGTTAGGCCAAGGAGTTTGAAAGATCTACTATCATATAAAGAGCCACTGGCCATTGCTATTGGTGGCAGAGAAGGTTTCTTGTAATTATTGAAGGAAACCAATTTAGTCTTGGCAGCAATGAATGGGACCATCAATTTTTGTCCCCATTCCACTACAGATTAGAGGTCATCCTCTAGTGTTTTTGCCATTTCTTTAGATATGTGTTCATTTGTTTTCCTGTCATGCCTGTTATAGAATGTGGTGTCATCAGCATATATACCCATCTCAGAGGCAATTTTGTCGGTGAGGTCATTAATGAATATTAGGAACAATAGAGATCCAAGGATAGACCCCTGAGGCACCCCCGCATTTATATCATATTGTGTAGATGCACGACCGTAGAGGACAACCTGGATTTTTCTCTTATATAAGAAGGATTTAATTATGTCAAGTATTCTACCAGTGATACCGTATGATCTAAAATTCTCACACAAAATATTATAATGAACCAAAAATAATAATTAATAAAAAAATATATAATGAAAATATTTATTAATATAATTAATAAATATTTTCATTATATATTATTTATTAATTATTCGTCAACTTCTGATTTAACTTTTGACAGATAAAAAATTACATTATTTACTAAATAATCAAATGTTCAAATACGTTAGAAGTTTTTAAGGAATAACTTCTAATGTTTTTAAGGAATAACTTCTAATGTTTTTAAGGAATAACTTCTCATGTATTCGTTGTCTTTGAACATTTGATGATTCAATAAATAATTTAAACTTATACAAATCGCATATTATTTTAGTTGATTATAAGTTCCGGTTCACTTCATGTGAATAAATATTTTTACAAACCTGTTTTAATCAATAACTCATGCGGTATATAATTTTTTTGTTTCATTGCATCATCTTACTCGGTGCAAGCTATATTTTATGTATACCATTAATACGTATATATATATATATATATATATATATATATATATATATATATATATATATATATATATATATATATATATATACACACACACACACGTGGCAAGCAAAGGCGTACCAGATTCATAATAGCAAATCAACACCATAAGAGTAGCAAAGTTGTTTCTGCACTATTTCTTAGTGTGTTTTAGGTCGAAGCTTCCTCGACTTCGTATGCAACCGTTGTCGGATGTAAAACCCTGCAATCTTGTAGGTTAACGAATAGTTGCGCCTAACGATCACTTCATGCAGATTAGACAATTCTGAGGCATGATCTTCGTGAACTTTATGCGGGAGTCTGACTCGTTTAACAACAACAGCAATAACAACAACAGCAGCAGCAGCTGTTAACAACGCGCACTGACAACCTGGGTGTGCCAAGTTCGAATCCAGTTCGTTCCATAGAAACAATTTTAATTAGGGATGCTGGAAAGCGTCACGCGTTCCATCCTGTAAGCATCCATGTTTTCCTAGAAATAATTCTAACTAGAAAGATATCGAGAAACGAATGCCAACACAAATCATTTGATTCATTCGAAATGAATGAATGAATTATTTGCAACAGCAACAACAGAAACAGCAGGAAGATCATGGTAGCCCAGTGGTTTACGATGCGGGCTGGTAACCTGGGTGTGCCAAGTTCGAACCCAGTTCGTTCCACAGAAACATTTTCATTTAGGATGTTGGCAACCTTCACATGGTACCTTCTGTAAGTACCTGTTACCCTTCTAGAAAGAATTCCTAACAGAATGATATTAGAGAAACGAATTAAAAAAATCATCGTCATCATGAATGGTGCTCAACAAACGGCAGTATTTTATCTTTCTCGTAGTATTCAACAAGATGTAAATAAAACACACATATTTGTTTGGGTTTTGGTATTCTTCGTAGTTTTATTCCTGTTTGAGCATTACATAATACGAGCCCTTTCGCAACTCCCCTGCTCCCTTGTAAGAGGAGGGAACAAGTCCCCCGAAACACACCTACCTAGTCTTGTGGAAAGAACCAAAGAGGATAGGTTTAGTCTTTCTTTTTGTCACACATCATCAGCCCCGTCATATCGGAAAAGCGACTATCTATTCCCTACACGACCAATCGTTTCTCAACCACTTTCGCTAACCCATATTTTGCCAAATCTACTTACCTCCCACTACATTTCGTAACAGATGACCTATCAACCCCCCTGCTGGAGGTATATCGAGGAGCGTCTTAAAGGTAGCGCTTGCCGAGGAGTTTGTCACGTATGCACCTGGGAACATGAAGTTGAAATCTTTCTTTGTGAATATTTTGAAGAGACAAAAATCTCTGATAAAGTCATAAATCATCGAATGTGCAAGTGGGTAGCGAAGGACTTAACTGTCGTCCGAGTCAAAAACTGTGTTTCTTCCTCTTATGTTCACCGACTCTTAACACATTTTTTTTTTAATATGCAGAACGCGATAACACCGTACTACCACTTGACAAATGCAAGGGCGAATCAAAGAGTTGAAGGAACACAGCGGTTTATTTTTATGCCCTTAGACACTCGGTGCGCTAACATCTACACAAAAACAAGTAACTCGTATGAGTCAACATATAACGCCCTTCTTGACCGTCCGGACGTTCTTGTCAGGATTTGAACACGACACACCCAATCTGCACCAATAGTCATTTCACCTCTATCGCCTTTCTAACATCTTAATGCGCTTTAAATTATTATTTTCATTCCACTAGAAAGCTTTCCTGTAATCTCCACCTCTTTCGATAACAATTGTGCTATCGCAACAGCTGCTTACCATTGATTATTTCGTCTTCTCCGAGTTTTGGGTGGCAATAAGCATTTTTTTGCGTTATCGCAACAGCCGCTTACCATTGATTACTTCGTCTTCTCTGAAGTTTGGGTGGCGATAAGAATTTTTTGCGTTATCGCAACAGCCGCTTACCATTGATTACTTCGTCTTATCTGAAGTTTTGGTGGCAATAAGATCCTCACGATCTCAGTACTTTCCGAACCCTTTCAATAGAGACCTGGTTAGTGCTCGCCCTCTTCGTTTTTTCCATCCTCCTTCACCTCTCACGACTATTTTTGTACTATCAGTCGAGACTGGTGCTATTATTTTGTGACTTTTGCTGGCGGGGGGGGGGACGTCAGTTTCTTGTGGTTTCAGTTCTCTCGGTTCACGTTGTGTTCTTTCCATGTTCCCTCCATTGCAACCTCTATATGTATGGCTTGTTAGCGTTCATATTTTATGTTAACTGTTTTCCGCGTTCGAGGTTTTTCCTTAAGATTCAAGTTGTTTCATCATTGGCATTCGCTGTATGGTCTCTGTTGCAATATTTTTGATATAATGAGGTTATAATCACCGAATGTTGGAAGGTTCTACTTATAGACACTGAAAATAGGAACTGACCAATCAAATGGAGCCACGTTCTGCTAGCAACCAATCAGAAACCAGAATTGCTTCATAAAAATAGTTAATCTTTTAGCATTCTAACACATAATTTTTTTCATGTCAACAACGAAAAATATCTTTTGCTCTTTATCTGCAAAAATTATAAAGTTCGAGACTTATACAGAACAGGTAGCCACCGAAAACTATTCATCTCCAGGACTTGTACAGAATAGCTATCCATCGTAAACTTTTCTGAAATTAAACATGGCTTTGAATTAAAGAGTTTCAGTCTCCAGTTTAAGTCAAATTTCTCCTTATTATTTTTCTTTTTTCTGGACTGTTCCTAGTGCTCTTACGATTACTGGTATTGTATTTTCCATATTCCTTTCAATTCTGAGACAGCTTCCGTGTATTTTTTGTTATTATTTGTACTTATTTGTAGTGTTCACACGGGTAATCACCAGAGATACTTACTGTTAATGCTAGTGTTCCTTGAGTGACAACAAGTCTCTCCAGATTTCCAGTACTCTCCAACTCTTTTGATAACCTTTGCAAATGATTCTCTATCATCGCAACAACCGCTTGCCATTAACTTCTCGCCGGCGATGAAAATTGGTCTTCACTGAAATTCAGGTGGCAATAAACTTCTGCAAGATCTCGATTCCCTTCGCACCAATCCAGTAGAGGTCTGGTTAGTGCTTTCTCTCCTAGGTCCTTACATCCTCTCTGACTCTTTTAGACCATTTGGTATGGGTTCAGTCAATGCCGACACTACAAATTTTCTTTTTTGGGGTGGTGGGGGTGGTGGAGTTAGTAACTTTTAATTTTCCAGTTTCTGTTTTCTTGGTTGCATCCTTCTGTTTTATCTTGTAGTTTCCAAATGACTGGTTCGCGTTTGTCGCTCATGTAGATTAGTGTTCGCATTCCAGTTTTTCTTAAGATTTTAGCTGTTTTCAGCATTACCATCCGTTGCATAGTCTCATCTTTCCCCTAGATTCCAATTTCTCTTAGTCTTCTTTTTCAAATTCTCTAGGACGGTTCCTAGTGTTCCTACAATTATTAATATCATATTGATTCTATTCATATTCCTTTTAGTTCTGTGGCAAGTTCCGCATATTTGTTTCGTTTATCTGTCTCTTTGATCTTCACTCTATGGTTTACTGGGACGGCAAAATCTACAATTTGGCAGTTTCTTTTCTTCTTGTTAATTATTATGACCTCCGGTCTTCTTGCTTGAATGAGTTGATCTGTTTGTACTTCCATGTTGCAAAGGATTTTGTGGTTTTCGTTTTTCAGTACTGTCTTCAGTTTGTGTTTGAAGCATTTGTCCGCATGTCCGAGGTGCAGTTATCTGTAGAGCTCCTAGCATCCTACCTTCCCCATAAAGCTGTGCCTATCCTTATTCCTTTTAGATTAGTTTGTTGCATTCACTTATGCGGTTTATCGGGTCGTCTCTTTGTCCATAGTGTCTACATTTACGGTTTCCTGTGTTTGATCTATTTTAGCTTAATCGCGTTGTTTTGTGCAGCCGTCAGTAGAGATGCTATTTCTGTGTTCATGGATCCTTTTCCAGACGTTTCACGATTCTGTTCTTTTATCATTCTGATGAATCGTCCATTTAGCTCTTTCTTTTCCTATTTCTTTTTTTATTGTCTTTTTATTTTTGGTTTCATCGTTTCTTTTATTGTGATTGACGATGTCTATTACTGCGCTGATTAGTCTTCTGTGTTCTGACTTATGCTTTTTGTTTTGTTTTTTAAAAGCTTTTTTGTGTCTTCCACACAGTCATCTACATTTATCAGTCCCTTCTGTCTTCTTTCTTTTTACGCAGAATCACCCAGTATCGTTTTTCGAGTATAATATTTTGTGCATTGTTATTAGTTTCCTCGTCTTCTGATCAAGATGCCTAAGTTCTTCTTTGGTCCAGCAGATGAATAGTCCAGAGTGCCTTATTAACGATACTGCCCAGGTGTTTATTCCTTTAATTAGATTTCTACTGCATAGTTTTGTTTCTAAGAGAGTCCTTGTTCTTCTCGAGCACTCTTTTACAATTTTCTCTTTCATTTCTGTAGATTTGATAGTGTCTACTTCCAGTACCCCCAAATATTTGTAAGTATCATGTTCACCAAGTGCCCCCCCGCCCTTTGGTTGGGCAGTTCCATACCGTTTGATGTCTCTAATTTTCCCTCTTTTCACCCCTAATAGTGCACGCTTTTCTATTCCAAATTCCATTCCAATGTCCTGACTGAATATTCGGCTGTGTTTATTAAATTTTCTTCAGCTCATCCATGTATATGAGGTGGTTTATTATCTGTTTTGTGTCTGTAAACTTGTATTCTATATTACATTTCCTAAGTATATAGTTGATTGGCATCATGGCTATGATAAACAGTAGTGTTGATCGAGAATCTCCTTATAAGATGCCTCTTTGTATTCTTATCTCAGTCAGGTGTTGTCCTCCAGATGTCAGTTCCGGTCTCTATGTTTTCATTGCTTTTTTAAATACTCTTAACTAGCGGGGCCTGTGTAAATTCCACAGGGGACACATTCATATGTCACATATTGATGTTGGCATTATATAGATGTTCAGTGTAAATGGAGACGCTCTGATATTATTGTAAGTTTTTGGTTAAAACTGTAAAAGTATTTATCTAAGCTAGCAGGAACGCCTGGCAAAGCGCGGTCGTAAAGTACGCTTAAATATGATATTTTAATTCTTGCAGATTTCGTATGTATTATTATAGAGTTAATGTTCTATCGATTTTTATGTTATAAAGTTGCGATTTCAAAGATAAAAAATATATCCATATGACTTGGGTGCATTAGCTTGAATCGAAACCGAAATAAAAACTTATGAAAAAAGTATATATATATATATATATATATATATATATATATATATATATATATATATATATATATAACTTGAGTTTCTTCAGTCATAATCGAAACCGAAACCAAAACTTATGAAGAATTCTTGATAAAATTCTTTATAAAGAAATAGATGACTTAAGTACCATCAGCTATAATCGATACCGAAACCAAAATTATGAAGAATTCTTGGTAAAATTATTTATGACAAGAAATGGAAGTGCATAACAATTAAACGACCCGGATGTAAGCGTGACACAAAAAATAATGCACACGCTATCGTATTAATATATAGATAATTTCGTCAGATATCTTGTACATTCTTGGGCATTCAATTATCCACGCTTGTGGGATTCTGTCGTAGGCTTTCTTGTAATCAATCCATGCCATGACTATGTTCTTTTTCTTGCTTTTTACATCTGTCATGATCTTTTGATCTGTGTATAATAAATCGTGTGTTCCTCTTTTTCCTTTCGTACACCATTTTAGTTCCTCTAGTAGCTTACAAATATTAAAGGAGTAGTAGCTGTTCGCTCAGTTGTGCTGTTAAGATTTTTCACATGGTTGGTAACCAAGTTATCAGCCTGTAATTGTTTGATGTCGTAATCTTTTCAGCCTCTTTTTGTATTATCGTCTTTCTTCTTTTGATAATCGATTCTGGTACTTCTGTTTTGAAGATACATCTTTATTATTGGCTTACAAGGAGCTTTCACACAGGTCATCAAGGATATATTGTTGAAAACAACCTGCGGTGTTCCCTGGAAGCTGAGTGGCAACAAGCCTCCCCAGATTTCCAGTACTTTCCACTTTTTCGATAACATTTGCAAATAGATTTGCATTATCGCAACAGCTGTTTGCCATTGATTTCTCGCTGACAGCGGCTATTATTCTTCACTGGAATTCCTAGTTCTCTTCGCCCTTATCCAGCGGAGGTCTGGTCATTGCTCTCTTCCCGGTCTTTCCTTCCTCCTTGACTCTACTTGGCTACTCGATCTTACCCTTTTTTTGGGTGGGGGAGTGATGGGGGATGGGGTGGGGTTAGAGAACTTATAGATATGTGGCTTCAAGTTTCTTGGTTCCATGTACCGCTTCATGTTTTGCATCTACAGCAGTTTGTCTGGTCTGCGCTTGTTACTTATGTGTCTTAGTCTCCACATTCAAGGAGTTTCCTTAATATTTCAGCTGTTTTCATAATTGTAATTTGTTGTATTTTTCCAGTCATTCCTCTGATTCCAATTTCTCCCATTCTTTTTTTCCAAGTTTTTCGGGATTGTTCCTAGTGCTCCTACCATTATAAGTATTATTTTGATTTTCTTCATCTTCCACATCCCTTTCAGCTCTCTGGCTAGCTCTGTGTATTTGCCCCGTTTCTCCTTTTCTTTGATATTCACTCTGTAGTCAGATGGAACACCAAAGTCAACGATTTGATAGGACTTTTCTTTCTTGTTAATTATTACGACATCTGGTCTTCTTGCTTGGATGGGTTTATCAGTTTGTATGTCCATGTCCCATAGGATTTTTGATTCTCGTTTTCAAGTACCGTCGTCGTCGTCGTCGTCGTCGTCGTTGTTGTTGTTGTTGCTGTTCAGTGAATTATTTTTTGGTTTTGCTTCTTCCCGGGTAACATATCTTGACTGACATCGTGGGTTTCGTTTATTTGTTTTACGGTATATCAACCCATATCGCAACATTCAGTCGTCATCATGAATAACAAACAAACAAACAAACAAACAAACAAACATACAATTCTCACTCTAGGAAAAGACGGACTATTTTATGGCCGTGATAAGATAAGACTGTTTTCGCCACTCGATTTAGGTTTTAGCTCAATACGTCCACTACAAATCATGGGATTGCCACAACCCGTCTGGTTTGCTGTAGGAGAATCCAAATTAAAGGATTCCAAAACGACATCAAGGTTTTCAATAAAAGAAGAATGAACTGGTTTGGCTGTCAGAATATTTTATTTACCTACTATCAAGCAGGTTAGACACAAGCTCAGACGTGGTTTGGATAAAAAAATGCTTGCAAAATAAGTTCCACTATGTAGTATTGCAAACATTCTACTCGAAATTATAATGGGAATTGTACATCTAAAGAAGATTTTAAATCAGTAGATTAAACTTCGTGTATATAATCTGAGAACAACGAAGGAATTAAAAAAGAAAAAGAGGGATAAACAGCACCTGTTAATTGAACCAATGTGATAGCAACAGGAATTTTGTTACGGGGTATGCTTTATCCGGTGACACCGTATTCAACGCAGGGAAGTTTCGCTATTGGATTTTTATTACATATGAGATTTTTTTCCTATATTCAATGCAACAACATATCTGTCATTGGATCTTAATCATATAGTGGAACTTTTCTACAGCACCGTTTTCAGTACTGGTCTTTATCATTTAATGCTCATAGCCCTTCGATTGCTAAAACGCCCCCTTTCGATTTGTGTTAAGTTTCACCACATGTATAAAAACTTTTTTTCCAGCGTGCACTCATTTTTTTCACATCGATGTTCTACACGCTAGGAAAAGACGGCAGTAAGGTACATCAACACGATTTCTGCCACTCTATTCAGTCCAGTGTTTTTTTTTTTTTTAGTTTTTTAAAAACTAACAAACCAAGAGTTTCATTTATATATATATAGATTTGTTCGTTGTTGAATAATATTCGTAGATTAATTGTAATTGTAGACAAAGTGGTTGGAATTGTATTTATTCATATTGTATTTATAAACAAAGTATTGGTATTTGCAGACAAATTACGTTAAGCAATTTCTTCGTAGTTTAATTCTATTTGTTGCATTTATCGACATTTTGTTCCTAATTGATTTGTATTTGTAGACACACTTTTCGTAGTTAGATTGCATTTTTAGACGAATTGTTGGTAGATGAATTGTAGATGAATTATACACAAATTCGTCAAGCAACCTTTAAATTATAGGTGAAAGCTGAACTTATTTTCTTGGTAACCTAATAAATCTTTTGTACTCCATGATGAACGTCGCCATTTTGTAAGTCGTCATTGGCTTATGATTGAAATCTGATGAATCCAACTTTGAACAAAAGCTGGACATAAAACACAACTAAAAATTAGTTAGCATATATTAGTGTGAAATTAACCGAATTTCTTAAATAACGCATTGTAATCATGTACGGTATTTTCTCTCTTTTCTTTTGTTTGTTCAGATCAACCTCACGTAAAGTTATTCGATTTCTTATACATAGCATTGTCCTTTGTATACTAATATCGTTGTGTTATGTCATTTATTTACTTCCACAAAACACGAGCCGCGTCGTTGTTTCAGTAGACAGGGATACGAACTATGTAACTAGCTATGCAGAGTTCAAATCTATTCGGTACTACTGCTGACACTCACGCGTAAACCTACATTTTTGATTCAGTAGTGAATTTACATGTTTTATCTTCAGGTATTTGAATCCAGCAATGGATTTACAAATGAGTCCCCACGTACTGCAAATGTGAGGATTGAAGGATGCAGATGCAGACATGACTTTTTAGTCCTTGCTCTTGTACTACTACTACTACTACTACTACTACTACTAAAACTTGTGAGGCTCCGTGTAAATCTCTAGTGCGTTTTACATCAATCACTACAATTTCCCGTTATTTCATTCGCAAAAAAAAAAAAAAAAAAAAAAAAAATGCCTGTCTGGGTCAATACAAATATCCATTAATTACACGAGGCAAATTTTGTTCCTTATTCGTTTATTTAAATTCGTAGCCGTTTAACTCTTTTTAAAAACAATAAATACCGTATATCTACTGGCCGTAAAAATAATTACTAGCTAACTAGTATTTAAACCAATAAAATGAATGCCACCGTTTTAAATATATTGATTTAAAAACGTTTAGCCGATGGCACAATACGATCTTATTATGGAACAATTAATTTTGAAATGGTCAAGTTTTTTCTTTGCCTTCGCGCCACCAAATTAATCACCGGTCACCATCTTTGTTAATCGAACTATCTTATTCTTTTAAATGCGCGAAAAGTGATAGCGTACGCAAGAACATAAAATGCTTTAACGTATTATTATTATATAGATAACGATGATAACACAGAAATAAAGCGACTATTATTTCTGACATGCCAAAGAATGTATTGAAAAATATGTCACAATTTATGAATTGTGGAATGAAATCAGTATGGATAAATAGTGATGGTGGTTTTCAGTTTGGCCTTCATATTATGATTTTGGCCTGGCGAATTTCACCTGATATCTAGTTAGGTATGAAACATGTCTGCAAATACGATGTATGTAGCCCAAGATGTTTGCACGAATAAAAATTTATACTAACTAAATATACTGCTCTATAATTAAGAACTATTATAGAAACACATTAAGGACACAAGAGGCAACGTTCATATACATAGTAATCCAGTTTAAGAATCCAAAATGAGATTAGTCCAGTTATAGTGGTAGAACAACAGCTTCCAAGAGTTCGAAGAGGAGAGATTATTCCAATGTGCTAATTTTTTTCCAATTAGAGATACGATACCTGGCATGTAACGCTTGAAAAGAAGGGGAAAGATAAAAAAAAGGATTAGTTCAAATTTGTAACGGAAATTAATGTGAATATTAGCTTCTATGACTATTTTGTTACTGGACCTAATTGATTGTTTTTGTCGGATGCTCCATTTTTCATTTCTCTTCTGCATTTCATAAAGTCTATATACTAACTTTTATGCATATATGATTAATTTCATATTGTGCTGCTTCAATTTATGCTGGCATCAGCAAAATTATAGCCACGCTATAAAATTATTTTGCTAAAATGTTTTCTCTGATGAAAAGAACGCATTCTTTGAAACTCCGCGAATTAAGAAATTCTTGATATTGCTTTCTGAGTTTGCTATCGAATAATAAATTCTTGTAAATTATAATTTACAGACTTTAACGTTGTTCTCTGTCTGTCTGTCTGTCTGTCTCTCCGTATATATATATATATATATATATATATATATATATATATGTGTGTGTGTGTGTGTGTGTGTGTGATGGTTGTGTGATTCCAACGAGAGAAAATAGTGTATATTTAAAAGAGTGTAGCCATCAACAATTGTAGATTTTTCAGACTTTTATTATTTTCAAATCGTTTTATAACGCGTTTCAAGCCGTGTTCAGCTCTCCTCGGATGTTTTTTTTTATAAGGAAGGTTTTTTAAGTTAAAAGTTTGTGGAATTTCTTTTTGGAAAACATTTTATCTCTACCAGCACCGATTGTGTTTTTCAGAGAAATGCCAATCTGAGACTTTGTGTCTCCAGTAGGGCAAGTCAAGAGTTCGATCGGTTAGAGTCCATTTGGTGGGGGAGGAGATGTTGAGTCTATTTTGTGAATATTTTTTTAATGAGATTTTTCCTTTTTTGTGTGTGTCAGTGCGTGCGTGTGTATTAGGCGAGGGTTGTGCATTGTGTGTGTGTATGCGTGTGTGTGGGTTAAAATCTGTGATTTCTTTTTTCACATGTGTGTGTGTGTGTATGTGTGTGTGTGTGTGTGTATGTGTGTGTGTGTGTATGTGTGTGTGTGTGTGTGTGCGCATGCCCGTGCGTGTGTACGTGTGTGTTAGGGCGGGGGTTGTGCGTTGCGTACGCGTATGCGAGCGTATGGGTTAAAATCTGTCATTTCTTTTTTTTTTACATGTATGTGTGATTGTGTGTGCATGTGCGCATACCCGTGCGAGTGGGCTTATGCGTATAAGAGGGAAAGAGGGAGATAGACGTAGAAACACGGGAACCAACAACCCCCACCATTTTGTAGAAATCCCTCCCGGAACAACAATTCCAGATTAGGAAAAAATAGACCCAAAATCATCAACTTATTCACATACACCTTATCAAAAAGCGAAACAGAAATACTAAAGCTGGGCTTCAAATTCTGTCCCACTCCCAAAAGCAATATAGCGGAACTAAAAAAAGGGCCTTAAAGAATTCGAACGTAAATTCAGACTAATAGAAACATTAGATAACAAAGGAGACAAATCAGATGATTCTTTAGTAAAAATAAATCAACATATTTCCTTAACAAACATAACAACACAAAAGAACTTAACATCTTTGAAAATCTCTGGAACTTCAACTCTCAAAAAAAGAAAAAAGACAAAACCACTAGGAACCTAACATATACGCAAAACCAAGCACTCAAAAATAATCTGTAATAATAACGACATAATTACAAAAAGAAACAGACAAAGGCAGTATCGTAGTAATCAAACTAAAGGAAAAAAGACAAAGAAATAATTGTACAAATTCTGACCACAGAATGTCAACGACTAACCAATCTAAAACGAGACACAACAACGTGCAACAACAAAGCCCATTGGTTTCAAACAACATCAAATCGGTAGAAAAATTCCCGATTGGAAATGTAAAGAAGCCGCCAACACCCTGTTGGTCATGTAGGGAGATGTACTATGCTCATTTTTGTCCATTTAAAAGATGCACATGTCAACATTAGTCACGTCGTGAGCACAAGGACGGATTTTGTGGTAAAAATAAAATACTTCCAGGATGAATACTATACAGCTAAGTTGATAAAGAGGCCATAACAATTATCTACGCGGTAAAGAAATTTCGCAAAATGCTATTTGGCCGACATTTTACTCTGATCACAGACTACAAACCTTTAATAAATATTTTTGGTTCCAGGAAAGGAATTCCAGTTATTGAAATCTTAGTTTCTGATCATGGTACTGCATTTACCTCAGTAGAATTTTCTGACTTTTGTAAACAAAACAGTATTCAGCATCTTAGATCTTCACCTTTCCACCCACAATCAAGGTGAACGCTTTGTCGACACATTTAAGATTTAAGTGTCTTGAAGTTAAAAGGGAAAGAGCTACTCGAGAGATTATAGAAATATTGCTAAGTAGTTACAAAGCTATCCCAAATCCAAATTACACAAATAGAAAGTCTCTTACTGAAGCACTGATGAACAGAAAAATACATTTACCAATGGATGCTATTGGTCCATCACCAAATAATCTTCTCAAGAGAAACAGGACGATAGAAAACTAATTCAATCGCCATCATGGAGCAAGGTCACGTAAATTCCTACTAGGACAATTTGTATTGGCAAAAGACTACTGCAATAGTAAAGAAAAATTGACACACATTTTGGTAATGTAAGTTTAGTCATCATAACAATGCAATTTGCAGTCCCCTCTGATCCATTTGGAAGGGATACAAATCAGGAGGCATTACTTTTGGAATGCCCCTCGTATTTCTTCTTCGATCTGTGGAATAGCTACGAATACAAAAGACAAATGTAATTGTTTTGTATTTAACAAAATACATACTGACGTTGTTATTTGGATGTAATCTCTGATCTTTTACAGGTGCAAGCTGAAGCAGAAAGCATTAGTTTTTATATCAATGCTAATAAAACCCCAAACATGCTCCATGGGGTACAAACTTTTGATGGTCTCATTCCAAATTTGTTTAAAATTTAAGTTAGATGTTTTATATTTCTTTACAAATAAATAATCTTTTTATCTGTGCCTGAACCTAAATGTGGATTTCATGAACAATGACCCTTTCTTAAAACTGCCCTCTCATGGACCTCTGTTCCGTTTCCCGGCTTTCCAGCTGACTACAATATGATCGTTTTCAAGTCCAACGCAAACAAGTTCTTGACGAGCCACCCCTTAAGAAATCCAATTTACGAAATTTCCACTACTAACGAGTATTACGCTATTGTCCCAATGATTACTGTCCCCTCATTAATCCATATTCTCGAGTTGTCCCCGAGCCTTTAAAAGAGGTGACATCTTTGTAAAAAAACAAAACAACAAAAAACAAACAAAATCTTTGATTGGTAAATCCTCTAAGGGAACAGTTGAGCCAATATCAGGAATATGTCAGGTTTTGGTCTCACATAATTGGATTTCAATTCCTGGAAGGCTGGAACAGAGACCCCTGATGTTGGAGAAGAAGACCTGGTAGTGCAGATCTACGTTGGAAATTCGGGTTCTTTGTTTAATCCTTTTTAAAGTGTTTTCTTACTGTTCTTACTGGTGAGGTGGAAAATTTTGTGGAAAAGGTCAGCGGAATTGTTTTGAGAAGAAAAAAGAAAGAATTTTTTGTTGATCACTGACGATGGAAAAACCGCGACAGTTCTCACTAATATGGCATCGAGAGATCCCACTAAAGACTACTGCATGGTCCAGACTTCATTCACCCAATGACAATACAGCAGCCTCAGTACTTTTCACCTGTTGATAGGACTGCCTCCTTGGGAGTTACACCAAGGTTCGGATCCCTGACTATCAGACGACATGACAACGGGTGTAAAAATAGAGATAGAAAGAAAGAAAAATTCAGAGAGTCCTCTCAAGTTACTACTGATACTGGGAGGACAGCATTTTCTCCCTCATTTGTCAGAAACATCGTCCATAGGAGATGAGAACTGAGGAACAAAACAGAGAGAGAGAGAGAGAGAGAGAGAGAGAGAGAGAGAGAGAGAGAGAGAGAGAGAGAGAGAGAGAGAGAGTTACATGGTCATCGAAAATGCTTTTCTTCTATAATGATGATATATTTTAAATAAATATTAACGATTATTTTCATATCTAAAACGTACATGGAGCTAAAAAAAAAATAGATTTATTATTAGAATACTTTTTAATGGGATATGTATTATTATTAGATAAGTATTTAAGAACTTAATTCCCGAATTGATATTTTTGTATTAAAGCCACGCATAACCTCAGAAAATTATGGTTGGATGGCAAACGTAGGTTAAATCTTTCGTAATAAAATCAGTATCATGGTTAAAATATGCATTACAAACTTAGATTTTGATTAGGTTAGCCTAGTTTTAATTGGATTTGTTTGATTAATAAATAAATCATAAATGCATATTAGGAATTTAAATTAAATAAAGAAATAAAGAAATTTAATATAAGAAATCAATGAATAGTATTAATAAAATATTATTAAATGGACATAGGTAATTAGTGGTAACATTGTATGATATTTTGTTTGAATTTGTTTTTAAATGGAGATACGAAAATAGGTAAATATATAAATCTTTAAAAAAATACTTTGCAAGGATAATATATAGGTGAACTATTTTCGCTTGTTTTCTTTTCCTTATAAGGGAAATGGTTTCCATGATATTTTATTGTTAAAGTGTTTTTTATTCAATAAGTGTGAGGAAAATCTGTTCGTGTGAAAATTTTCAAACGACTTAATGCTTGAATTTGTCCGAATAGTCTTGAAACAATTGTAACTAACGATGAAATACACTATTTGTTGCTATTAACCCATTCTTTGAAGTCTTAGTTTTTGTTAAAACAATATATGAATGCTCAATTATGAAATATGATAATTTTGTAGCTTACAGTTTAAGTCATCTCTTTTTGGCTTAAAATCTATTGGTATATGAACGATTACTGAATTATATAAACCCAGTATAATTTGGAACACTACAAATAAGACTATATATATATATATATATATATATATATATATATATATATATATATATATATATATATATATCTAATTAAAGACACAATATACATCATAATATAATAGAAAATTCTGGCAGTGTGTCACGCTATTACATTGGCGGTCATCGCCTCAACGGTCAGTGCGTCACCATCTCTTATTCATAGGCTTCTGCGTCACTCGAGAAGCAAGTCTACCACACGATTGTCTTCAAAAGAAAGCTTAAATTTATTAATAAAACAAAACAAAGCAAAAGAAAACAAAAACACGGCCAGCGGTTATAAAATCACTTGACCTCATCCAGAAAAAAAATAATTATGAAGGGAATGTTATCTTGACGTACTGTTTATATTAGTCATTTAAGAAGTGTTTGTTTATATTAGAGTGTATTAAAATTGTTTTGTTTTTCATAGACCCTGATTAGTTTTGACGTGCAGATTTGAACAAATTGGATCTCACAACTTAAAAAGAGCTCAGCACCAATAGGTCCTTTTTTTATTATACGAGGTGCAAAACACTGTATGTTCGTTCATCGTTGCCGATGAAGACCACGGACATTACTACTGATGCTGTGAATTGTGGCCAGAGTTGCATGATCCCCAACCACATCTCTCTTGAATCGATTCGAATTTTATTTCAGTGGCAAATAAAAATTCAAAACGACTGGAAACAATGCCGAGATAAGCGGCGAGCAAATACAACGCTTGCTATTCTCAAATGGTCACCCATCTGGTAGTGACCAGGCTCATCGTTGCTTAACAGGTGATTTGACCAGAACTGGCCTGTCAGTGTGATTATGACGTACTTACAAACCACTACTAAACACATAAACAATATGATATTCTTCCCGATTATACGAATTTATTATGTATAACGAATGAATATTAACGTATAATTATTGTACCTATTTACTATGCCTCACCACGGGACAGAGTTAGACACCAGGGTCGTTTTTTAACGTGGAGAAAAGGTACAAAAATAAAAATTGTCTCAGTCGTGAAGGATTTCTCCTCCACCGAAAGAGAACAAGAAATAGAAGTGCAGCATCTGAAGAACAGATACTACACTTTGATCTTGTCCCGAAGGCCAAGATTGTAATGCAGGGTGGCTAAAAAAGAAACAAAAAAAAAGAAAGAAAATGAAAAAAATGTACTCACACTTCGAATGATCATAAACCCTTTATCTATAAACATAAAATTGAAATGGAATAGCTCCGAATACAGAAGACAAATGTAACTGAAGAATCATGTTCGTAAGTGTTCAAACTGATCATCATTATTGTCAAGGCACAAGTAGGAATTACTGACCTTGCATGCAAGCTTTGGTGCTTCTACACTATCAGAACGAACGTTCGGAAATCGTAAAACTGAATTTCAGATGAAAACAATGGTATCTACGTATTCCTCATATTTTAAAGATGATTATATCAAAGAATTACGAAAATTGATGAGGTAGAAAATTATTTATTAAAAAAATAGAATTTGAAGAAAACGATCATATTTGTTTATGTAAGACACAGGAGAGTTCAAAAGGTAGGTGATTTTCCGTTTCGATTTATTTTATAAAACAAGATGGCCGCAATTGTTCACCTGCTAACACGATTAAAGTTTTTTTTTTAAATCTTGCCTAAAAAGCGCTTTAGTTTTTGTTGTTGTTACGAGAGGCGTACAATAAGTAATGCTCCTGACCCACTCCCCATAGCAGTAGAGCAACGAAACTTGGCACAGTTATTAGTCTTTCTCTACATAGGAACCACCCAGAGTTATGCATTTCTCCCATCGTCTGATGCAGCTCTGGAGACTGTTTTTGTGGAACACCCCAGGTTGGTCATCAAACCACGACGTGACTTCAGAAATCAAGGCTGCATCATCTGGGAAACGCTTTCCTTTATAAAACAACTTCATGACTGAGAAGAGGTGAAAGTCAGAGGGTGCAAGGCCAGGAGAGGATGGGGGAAGGATTTTATAACCACACGCCCGTGCTTCTGATCTGGCGACATGCGAGTTGTGGACCGGAGCGTTTTCCTGCAGGAGGAGGGTAACTTTGCTGATCTTGCCCTACCTCTTGATTTTGATAGCTTCCCTTAATTTCCTCAAAAGTGAAGCATAATAGGCTCCTGAAATTGTGGTATCCTTTGCCAGGAAATCTGTCATCACTACTCCGTCCTGGTCCCAGAAGACTGCGAGCATGACCTTGCCAGCGGAGGGCTGCACCCTTGCCTTCTTTGGAGGTGGTGACTCCAAGTGCTTACACTGCATTGACTGGGCTTTGGTCTCTGGATCATAATGATCTACCCAGGTTTCATCCTGTGTAATCAGTGTTTTGAAAAACTTTGACTTATCTTCTTGGTACATCTCCAAATTCATCCTCGAGCACTCGACGCGTTCTCGCTTCTGGAATGGTGTGAGCAACCTGGGAATCCATCTGGCAGACACCTTATGCATATGCAAATGGTCATGAATGATAGTTTCCACAGACCCTGTACTAATGTTGACATCTTGAGCTATTTGGCGAATAGTAATGCGCTGATCTTCCCAAATGGCAGCCCCAACTTGACGGACAGATGCTTCATCAATGGCAGTAGGGAGGCGACCAAGTCTGGGAGCTGTTTCCACAGACTTCCGGCCATGTTTGAATTCACAATGCCAGCGTTTTACAAAGTCATATGATGGGGCATTATCACCTTAAGTTTCTTTCATTTCATCAAAAGTCTCCTGTGGTGTGCGTCCTTTCAAATACAAAAACCGGATCACTGCTCGACATTCAACAGGCTCCATTTCACACCTGACTCAGTTCAAACACCTGTAAAACAGAAACCACAATTAGTTCAAAGCTGTAATTTGCCACATAACCCATAGAGATATAAATCATTGCACATGCAAAATTTCAGCTAGACCAGACAACTGGAAGTGGGTCAGGGGCATTGTTTATTGCACGCCACTCGTATAAATAAAAGCGTGACGAGTGCAGAACTAACTTTGGCTTATCATAAAAACGCTAAACGGTGTTTAGTTTGTATTTTCATTTTAATAATTATGTCTCTTGAAATTTTATTCGTTTGGGTGTTTTAATTACTTAATAGTAACATAAAGCGTCTATGTTTCTGAATGTTTAAGGTGAGAATTGATATTTAGCATTGTTTGAAGTTTTTGGATTACTGTTCCCACATTGGATGTTATCACAACGTTTTAGCTGATCTAACTTCCAACCTTCTTCGGATTCGTCTTGTTGAACTCGGGAATCTTTATGTCGAACTCGGGAGTCTGTACGGAATTTCGAACGGAACCATTTGTTTAATTCACGGAGGTAGCTTTCTCTCATTTCATCAGCCATGATCGTTGTGGTAAGGCTACAAGTGCAAAGAAATAATCAGGTCTTCTTAAGG